>NW_019944247.1:0-28329 GCF_002910315.2 Salvelinus sp. IW2-2015 | reverse complement strand
GGGTCGGGGCTAGGGACTAGGGACTAGTGGGTCGGGGCTAGGGATTAGGGACTAGTGGGTCAGGGCTAGGGAGTAGGGGTTAGGGACTAGAGGCAAGGGTTCCTCATCTCTCCATTCTTGTCTGTCTGCCAGGGGGTAGGGACTAGGGGGTAGGGACTAGGGGGTAGGGACTAGGGACTAGGGGTTCCTTACCTCTCCATTCTTGTCTGTCTGCCAGGGGTTAGGGCTGACCCTCTCCTCCACCTCTGTGGGAACAGGGGGCCCCTCTGACTCAGAGGGGCTGGATGCTGAGGATGAGTCAGGGGGGGGGCACTCCATGGGGACCATCATACAAGCTGGCATCAGGGCACCAACCACAGCATCCCTGACATCAACAATACAACACACATTAAATCAGGGCACCAATCACAGCATCCCTGACATCAACAATACAACACACATTAAATCAGGGCACCAACCACAGCATCCCAAACATCAACAATACAACACACATTAAATCAGGGCACCAATCAGGAGTCTTACCTGGCATACATGATCTGTAGGGCTGAGAGGACATGGGACAGGGCCTGTTGCTTGGCCTGGTTCCCATCCAGAGACAGTAGTATTTTAGCCAGAGAGGGGCGGTTGGGTCTAACACCATTACTGTGGCCACTCAGTTTATTGTTCACCGCCGAGGAGTCACTGTCTGACTGGACGCCTGGAATACACAGGAAACACATACAACAATATGTCAATATTTAATATTCAGCACTCGACGCAAAAAGTGGTATTTCACCAAACCCCAACCTTGTCCTGAGTCCTGTTCTAACCCTAATACAAGCCAGACCTGATTCCTATCCTAACCCAAGCCAGACCTGAGTCCTATTCTAATCCAAGCCAGACCTGATTCCTATCCTAACCCAAGCCAGACCTGAGTCATATCCTAACCCTAATCCAAGCCAGACCTGATTCCTATCCTAACCCAAGCCAGACCTGAGTCCTATTCTAACCCTAATCCAAGCCAGACCTGATTCCTATCCTAACCCAAGCCAGACCTGCAGTCATATCCTAACCCTAATCCAAGCCAGACCTTGAGTCCGATCCTAACCCTAACCAAGCCAGACCTAGCCGATCTAACCCTAATCCAAGCCAGACCTGAGTCCTATCCTAACCCAAGCCAGACCTAGGTCCTGTTCTAACCCTAATCCAAGCCAGACATGAGGTCATATCCTAACCCTAATCCAAGCCAGACCGGAGTCCTGTTCTAACCCTAATCCAAGCCAGACCGGAGTCTGTTCTAACCCTAATCCAAGCCAGACCTGAGTCCGATCCTAACCCTAATACAAGCCAGACCTGAGTCCTGTTCTAACCCTAATCAAGCCAGACCTGAGTCCTATCCTAACCCTAATCCAAGCCAGACCGGAGTCCTGTTCTAACCCTAATCCAAGCCAGACCGCGATTCCTGTTCTAACCCTAATCCCAAGCCAGACCTGAGTCGATATCCTAACCCTAATACAAGCCAGACCTGAGTCCTGTTCTAAACCCTAATCCAAGCCAGACCTGAGTCCTATCCTAACCCTAATCAAGCCAGACCGGAGTCCTTTCCTAAACCCTAATCCAAGCCAGACCTGAGTCCTATCCTAACCCTAATCCAAGCCAGACCTGAGTCCTATCCTAACCCAAGCCAGACCTGAGTCATATCCTAACCCGAATACAAGCCAGACCTGAGTCCTGTTCTAACCCTAATCCAAGCCAGACCTGAGTCCTATCCTAACCCAAGTCAGGTGTAGCTCCTGTACTGTATGTAGAGAGATAGATTACCTCGGTACGAGGGATATGTAGAGAGATAGATTACCTCGGTACGGGGGATATGTAGAGAGATAGATTACCTCGGTACGAGGGATATGTAGAGAGATAGATTACCTCGGTACGAGGGATATGTAGAGAGAGAGGTTACCACGGTACGAGGGTTAGAGTTATGTACAAAGAGATATTTAGGGCTTAAATGTACGTGCGTCATATAGCCTACACAGCCAATCGCCAAATGATGCTTTTGGGAACAACAGAAGAGTTTTGAGCAGTTGAAGCAGGTTCTTGTTAACACACCAGTGTTGGCTCAGACAGACCTATCGCAGGCTTTCCAAGTCCAAACGGACGCCAGTGNCCAAGTCCAAACGGACGCCAGTGTTGGCTCAGACAGACCTATCGCAGGCTTTCCAAGTCCAAACGGACGCCAGTGATGGCTCAGACAGACCTATCACAGGCTTTCCAAGTCCAAACGGACGCCAGTGATGTAGGTTATGGTGCCGTCTTCACTCAGACGAAAGGTGGAGAAAGAATCATTGCATGTGGCATTTAAAGGAGCTGAATACAACTTCTCAAACGTGGGAAAAGGCGTGTGGGCAGTGATGTGGGCAGTGGAAAAGCGGGGTCATTATCTTGAGGGGGTTGAGTTGATGTATTGATCACTCAGCACTTACATGGGTGTTCAACAGCCCCAAGACGTCTTTGCCGGCTCACACGCCGGAAGTTACGCCTTCAGTTCAGAGTGCATTACCAGAAAGGCCATCAGAAACATTGTTCTTGATTTTCTGTCCAGAGCAGTGGCTCCATCAGCAAGCCAACTAGCGTTGCTGTCACCACCAATCACAGCCTTTCTATCCGTCCCGCCTCTCTCGTTGAGATTGCTGAAGCTCAGGACCAAGAGGTCAGTGACCTTAGGTAGAACAAAGAAGCTTCCAGTGAGCATCCAGATCGAATTGGATTCAAAGTACTCCAAGAAATCCTGTACAGGAGGATCCCTGTTGAAGGAACAGGCAATATCATATCAACTTGTGGTACCCAAGGGCCTTGCGGACTGGTTTCTAGATTACTTTTACGACCTTCCACTGGGCGGCCATCTTGGATAGCGAAAGACTCTTCTTCGCATCTTGGAGGTTGTTTGGTGGTCATCCAGAGGCGTGTTTAGCTATAGCCTACCTGCTGTAGCCTACCTGCTGTAGCCTACCTGCTGTAGCCTACCTGCTGTAGCCTACCTGCTATAGCCTACCTGCTGTAGCCTACCTGCTATAGCCTACCTGCTATAGCCTACCTGCTGTAGCCTACCTGCTATAGCCTACCCGCGATACGAACGCTAGTTGGCTTGCTGATGGAGCCACTGCTGTAGCCTACCTGCGATTCCGATAAACCTCAGCGGCGCCAGTTTCAAATTGCGAGAAGAAAACTGCCGCCTGCTAAGCGCAGTCCGTGCCATCCGTGGTTTGGATTTCCTGTTGGCACTGTGATCGTGTTCCTGGCCTGTCAGATTATTTCCTTGTTGTGGATTTACAAAAGGGATCGCGGAAAATGTTTAATGAACGKGGACGCGCCTTCCAAACTCCGGTGAGATCCATCCTTTTTCCCTTACCGTTTCTGGAGATCATCCACAGTCGGCTTACCGTTTATTTTATGGGGGGAATTTGATTTGAATGTCAAACGACTATGAACTGAATAAACTAATGGGAATCGACATGGGAAAAGACGGGACTTATAGACTAATCATTTCCTGGTTAGGCGCGTCCCAATAGGCTAATATAGCCGAAACTGAATTTGAACTTAACCAAAACAAAACGTTAAATAAGGTTATTGGGTCATTGTGATGTGGAATATGTGTTTGTTAAAATAATGCATTGAAATGATATTATTTTGTATTGTATTCTTTCTGAAGCATACCATTTATGTTGATGTGTTTGTGCTGGATTTTAAAAATACATTATTTCATTGACACATCACCTACTACGTTCCAGGTGTTTTTCTTGCTATAAGTCCTCTTTAAAAGTATGTTAAATGTGACTGTTATACAGTTACCTAGTTATGCAGAGGGTTAGTGTTCGGATTACTAGCTGTATAGAGGTTAGGTTACCTAGATATGAGGAGGGTTAGTGTTCGGGTTACTAGCTGTATAGAGGTTAGGTTACCTAGATATGAGGAGGGTTAGTGTTCGGGTTACTAGCTGTATAGAGGTTAGGTTACCTAGATATGAGGAGGGTTAGGGTTACTAGCTGTATAGAGGTTAGGGTTAGGTTACCTAAGTAAGATGCCCCTAGAGAGTCCCTGGCAGTCTGGAAGAGGACAGGCTCGTGGACAGAGGGGGTGGTGACATCTACGGTGGTCCAGGCGACGCTGTGGGAGGAGCCACAGGCAACACGGGTGATCTTCTGTCCCTCTAGACCCTGAACCAGGGTGGGCTTCCTGTTCACCGTGGTGGTCCCGTTACCCTGCTGGCCATGGTCGTTGTCCCCCCACGCAAACACCTGGTGGAACAGTACAGAGACACTTACAGATACTAGCACACCTCCCTCTCTCACATCTCTACAGCTGAATCTGAAACCGAACACTTGGCCCGTTATCGAGTGGCCGCTTGCTGATGTGTTCATAAGTGATCACTCGAGTCCGAAAGTGTTTTGGTCAAAATTGACATTGAGACAATGAGACGTCCTATTCTAAATCCATTTCCGCGCATCGTCTCCCACGACGTGTCTTGTAGCATGTAGGCAGACACTAACGCGTACTCTGATGAACAAAACAACATCCCTCCTGCATCAGATATATCTGATATATCAGGGCTGTCCTCGACCGAGAGTCGTCTGTTCTTCCTCAATTTATAAACGGGTATTTTRCCATATATAGACACATATTATACGTTTAATAAAACTATTTGCACRYAGCTTGTCTGATGCTTTAAGTGGACAGTTTGATGAAATAATTAAGAAAGCMAATGACTCAAGAGGGAGCCAGAGATCAAGATAACCAGAAGAAACGTGTGGATTAYTCCTCCTCCTGCAGATTCAGACGTTACGCTCCTGAAGTTTCCGGTAAAAGGCTACACCGACGAGTCGGCAACCTGTTTCACGTGGAATGACAATTGATTTACCATTTCTACCGATGTAGATTATTAATATTAATATTCATTAATATGTAGATTAGATTATGATTTTCATACGCACATTTTCGTGGAACAGCTTAATTTAAATTATAATAATTTAAATCGCATTCATCTTTCTACAACAAACTTGAAACATTGTATCAACTATCAACCGGGTCCGGCCCGAAGAATGCAGTAGTAAACTTGAAACATTGAATAAACTATTCTGGGCCCTCAGAGTTTCCCATGCCAGTGAGCTCGGGACAGACTCGATTGCCTCAGGAATGTGCCCCAAGTGTTCGGTTTGAAATTCAGCCTCTCCTTCTAAGAAACCTAACTGACAGACATTAAGGTCAGCTCTTTCTCTCCTTCAAACATCTCTCGCTCTCTCTCTCAATTCAATTAAAAAAGGCTCTATTGGCATAGGAAACATATGTTAACATTGCCAAAGCAAGTGAAATGTATAATAAACAAAAAGTAAAATAAACAATAAACCCTGAAAAGTAAACCATTACTCACAAATGTTCTAAAATAATATTTCAAATGTCATAGTATATATATATGGTGTTGTAACAATGTGCAAATAGTTAAAGTACAAAAGGGAAAATAAATAAACATAAATATGGGTTGTACAGTACATTCGAAAAGTATTCAGACCACTTGACTTTTTCCACATTTTGTTACGTTACAGCCTAAAATTGTTTAAATTGTTTTTTCCCCCCTCAATCTACACCCAATACCCCATAACGACAAAGCAAAGCAAACAGAAATGTTTGACTGGTGTCTGATGTGGAGGAGGCCTAGCCTGGTGTCTGATGTGGAGGAGGCCTAGCCTGGTGTCTGATGTGGAGGAGGCGTGGAGGCCAGTACCCACCTGTCCAGTCTCGGTGACAGCCAGGCAGTGCAGCGCCCCCACGGCCACGTGGATGATCTTCTTCCCCCTCAGCCCCTCCACCATCTGAGGCTTACGCACATGGACGTCTGTCCCGTGGCCCAGGCGGAAGTAGTCCCCTTTACCCCTGGTTGAGAAACAGACAGTTATTCCCCTTTATCCCTGGGTAGAACATCACATAAACKAGGGGTAGTCAACTCTGACCCTACCAGGTCCAGAGCCTGTTGCTTTTCTCTTCTACCTGATAACTAATTGCATCCACCTGGTGTCCACTGGCTTCGAGGTCCAGATTTGAGTTGGAGGGACATAATCTTATTTTCCTGACTGTTTATATATTTTTTTGTTAATGTAACCACCTTCCCTTGTTCAGGGGACTGCGTTGTTAATGTGCGAAAACTGCACCACTTAGTAGCGGGACTTGCGACAGCAGCCACACTGTAGATATTGCATGAATTATTTTGGCTTTATAGTTGTTATTATTATTCTTTACAACATTACTCCTCTTACACCATTCAAGCTAAAAACACCCTTTAAACTTTAAAAGTGTGTGCATACAATTTATTTTCTACTTTTTAAACTATTCAACTTTTTGTCCTCCATCCACTTTCATGGCATTTCCTCAGCATTCTAAAAGGTTCCAGAGTGACATCATCTCTCCCAACATTCTATTCACTGTAAACAAGTCAGCTACTTTAACCACTTTCCCAACAACTAAGACAAAAAGGTATAGATGATGACATCTTCCGATAATAACCTAACGTTATTTTACACTGAACAAAAATATAAACACAACATGTAAAGTGTTGGTCCCATGTTTCATGAGCTGAAATATAAAAGATAGCAGAAATGTTCCATACGCACAAAAACCTTATTTCTCTCAAATGTTGCGCACAAATTTGTTTACATCCCTGTTAGTGAGCATTTCTCCTTTGCCAAGTTAATCCATCCACTTGACAAATGTGGCATATCAAGAAGCTGATTAAACAGCATGATCATTACACAGGTGCACCTTGTGCTGGGGACAATAAAAGGCCACTAAAATGTTTTGTCACAACACAATGCCACAGATGTCTCAAGTTTTGAGGGAGCGGGCAATTGGCATGCTGACTGCAGGAATGTCCACCAGAGCTGTTGCCAGAGAATGTAATGTTCATTTCTCTACCATAAGCCGCCTCCAACGTCGTTTTAGAGAATGTAGCAGTACATCCAACCGGCCTCACAGCCTCAGAACATGTGTATGGCGTCGTGTGGGCGAGCGGTTTGCTGATGTCAACGTTGTGAACAGAGTGCCCCATGGTGGCTATGGTTACGGTATGGGCAGGCATAAGCTGCGGACAACGAACACAATTGCATTTTATTGATGGCAATTTGAATGCACAAAGGCCCATTATTTTTAAGGCATGTGTGACCAACAGATGCATATCTGTATTCCCAGTCATGTGAAATCCATAGATTAGGGCCTAATGAATTTATTTCAAATAGACTGAATTTCTCATGAACTGTAACTCAGTCAAATCTTTGATATTGTTGCGTTTATATTCTTGTTCAGTATAGTAACCGTATCAACAACAACATCTGTGAACTTTCAGAAACAACTTCTGTTTTGACCACGCCCCCAATAAGGTAGCCAAAATGTTTGACCATAGACGGGTTGGGTTGGTTGTTTAGCAACAAAACAGACGGGTTGGTTGTTTAGCAACAAAACAGACGGGTTGGTTGTTTAGCAACAAAACAGACGGGTTGGTTGTTTAGTCAACAACAACAGACGGGTTGGTTGTTTAGCAACAAAACAGACGGGTTGGTTGTTTAGCAACAAAACAGACGGGTTGGTTGTGTAGCAACAAAACAGACGGGTTGGTTGTTTACCAACAAAACAGACGGGTTGGTTGTTTACCAACAACAGACACGTGTGTAACTATGGGGCAAAATAGACGGGGTTGGGTTAGATTGTTGATATGTTGAAAACATAAATAAATAAAGTTGCAAAATTAGCAATTGTTGTCTTGTTACAGTTGTTCGTTAGCTAGCTAGCAAATATTATATTAGCATAGAATGTGACATCAGTCAAAACACCTCAAGACAAGACATGGTATCAAAACCCAGCTGAAACCAGCCACTTACGATTCACCACATGGCAGTTTCTCGTCATCGTTGCTAGCTATATAGACATCCAGAACCACAAGTCCCGGCCTTCTGCCCCTTTGAAGTGCACATCGCTTTCGTGACGTTGTCAGCTAACCAGTCTATTAAATCTTTGTCTACTTCTCTGCTATTCAAATCTGGAATCAGAACAGAATGATCTTCTACCAATCAAAAGTCACAACTCTGTTTGTCAGAGTTTAGAGTGACGACAAGTAGCTAGCTAACACCAGCTAACAGCTCTCTCATGTCTCATCATTGAGCCAAACGGATCTGTACTAAACCAATGCATATCTGTTGTGGTCTAGTCCTGTCTTTTTGCTAGCTAGGGTCTTCTACGTTAAGTGCTGCCTGTCTTCCCAGTGGGCTACTTGGTGTGTGAACTGCTGACTGCTCATCATTTGCAAATAGTTGTTGACACGTCAACCAGGATCAAGGGACAGCGCGATTAGTGACTTGTGTTGGTAATCAGTGGCTGTATTGGAGAGGGAGTGGATTCACCTCTCCTAGGGCAATCAGTAATTAGTACAGGGAGCTGTGCTCTCCACCTCTGCTAAGCAATTAGCAAGTCGTGTTAGTTCTTCAGTCTCTCTAGTGATGTCCAGCCACCCAACAACCTGCCCGCTTGACCCCATCCCCTCCTCCCTTTCCAGACCATCTCTGGAGACCTTTTCCCATTCCTCACTTCCCTCATCCCTGACCACTGGCTGCGTCCCCTCTGACTTCAAAATGGACCAAGTTGCTCACCTCCTCAAGAAGCCAACACTCAACTCATCAAACTAGACCTGTACCCCTTCTTTCCAAAACACTTGAGCGTGCTATATCTGATCAACTCTCTCATTATCGCTCTCAAAACAATCTTCTTGACCTTGACGGGTCTCTCAACCGAGACTGCTCGTCTGTGTCATGGAGGCTCTCCACACCGCCAAAGCTGACTCTCTCTCCTCTGTTCTCATCCTCCTAGATCTATCCACTGCCTTCGACACAGTGAACCATCAGATCCTCCTCTCCACCCTCTCAGGGCTGGGAGTCTCAGACTCTATCAGATCCTCCTCTCCATCCTCTCAGACTCTATCAGATCCTCCTCTCAGGGCTGGGTGTCTCAGACTCTATCAGATCCTCCTCTCCATCCTCTCAGGGCTGGGTGTCTCAGACTCTATCAGATCCTCCTCTCCACCCTCTCAGGGCTGGGTGTCTCAGACTCTATCAGATCCTCCTCTCCATCCTCTCAGGACTGGGTGTCTCAGGCTCTATCAGATCCTCCTCTCCATCCTCTCAGGGCTGGGTGTCTCAGGCACCATCAGATCCTCCTCTCCATCCTCTCAGGGCTGGGTGTCTCAGACTCTATCAGATCCTCCTCTCCACCCTCTCAGGGCTGGGTGTCTCAGGCTCTATCACGATTTCTCCTCTCCACCCTCTCAGGCTGGGGTGTCTCAGGCTTATCAGATCCTCCTCCTCCACCCTCTCAGGGCTGGGTGTTCAGACTCCCATCAGATCTCCTCTCCACCTCTCAGGGCTGGGTGTCTCAAGGTTCTATCACATCACTCCTCTCCACCCTCAGGGCTGGGTGTCTCAGACTCTATCAGATCCTCCTCTCCACCCTCTCAGGCTGGGTGTCTCAGGACTCTATCAGATCCTCCTTCCACCCTCTCAGGCTGGGTCGTCTCAGGTTCTATCAGATCTCCTCTCCACCTCTCAGGCTGGGTGTCTCAGCTCTATCAGATCCTCCTCTCCACCCTCTCAGGGCTGGGTGTCTCAGGCCTATCAGATCCTCCTCTCCACCTCTCAGGGCTGGGTGTCTCAGGCTCTATCAGATCCTCCTCTCCCCCTCTCAGGGCTGGGTGTCTCAGACTTCATCAGATCCTCCTCTCCACCCTCTCAGGCTGGGTGTCTCAGCTCTATCAGATCCTCCTCTCCACCCTCTCAGGCTGGGTGTCTCAGTTCTATCAGATCCTCCTCTCCACCTCTCAGGCTGGGTGTCTCAGACTCTATCAGATCCTCCTCTCCACCCTCTCAGGGCTGGGTGTCTCAGGCTCTATCAGATCCTCTCTCCACCCTCTCAGGGCTGGGCTCTCAGGCTCTGCACACTCTTGATCTGCATCCTAACCTGACGAGGCCCTTCTACCAGGTGACGTGGAGAGGATCTTTGTCTGCACCATCGTCTGATCTACTATGGTGTCCCCAGGGCTCGTTCTAGGCCCTCTCCTCTCTCTCTATACACCAAGTCACTCAGCTCCTCATATCCTCACATGGTCTCTCTATCACTGCTATGAGGATGCCTCTCCTCTTCTCTCTATACACCAAGTTTACTCAGCTCATTCATATCCTCACATGGTCTCTCCTATCACTGTTATGAAGGAGAGTGGACCTCTCCTCTTCTCTCTATACACCAAGTCACTCAGCTCTGTCATATCCTCACATGGTCTCTCCTATCACTGCTATGCGGATGACACTCAACTACATTTCTCATTCCCCTCTTCTGACACCCAGGTGGCGACACGCATCTCTGCGTGCCTGGCAGATATCTCAACTTGGATGTCGGTCCACCACATCAAGCTCAACAAGACGGAGCTGCTCTTCCTCCCGGAGAAGGCCAGCCCGGTCCAAGACCTCTCCATCATAGCGTGTAATGTAACTTATTTGAAAAGTCATTTGTTTTTTTATTACATTGGTCATGTTCTTAACATTTGTCATAATTAATTAAAGCAATGGATATTTACTTTTTGTATATACATTTAAAAAATACAATAAAAATTATTTAAGTAGGCAAGTCAGTTAAGAACAAATTCTTATTTAAAATCAAGGCCTAGCAAATTATAATTATGACAAATGTTAAGAACGTTGAGCAATGTAATAAAAAACGAATCACTTTTCAAATAAGTTACATTACACGCTACGTTGGCTGACAATTTGTTAGCTACGCTAGCCTTTAAAACCACATGGCATATCATTACAGCAGTTGCTTGTTAGCTAGCTACCGAACGTTAGTTGGCTACTAATATATCAAACTTGCCAGTATATTAACTATCTGCTACCTAACTAACTACCCTACGTCTATTCACGTGACTTTTCACGTCATTCTTAACTTAGTGGTTTAGTCGCTGAGCGTGCTCAATGGACATTGTTATTTATTTTTTTTACATTTAACTAGGCAAGTCAGTTAAGAACAAATTCTTATTTACAATGACGGCCTACCCCCGGCCAAACCCGGACGACAATGGGCCAATTGTGCACCGCCTTATGGGACTCCCAATCACGTCCGGATGTGATGCAGCCTGGATACGAACCAGGAACTGCAGTGACGCCTCTTGCACTGAGATGCAGTGCCTTAGACCGCTGCGCCACTCGGGAGAAATATGTAGTATTACAAACTGGCAATAAGTTGCATAGCAAGAGTATCAACTTCCGGTAGACAGGCGAAGTGCTAGTACACTCGGCTGAAAGGACACCGTTCGTTTACAGTATACTAAAATGAACTAATAGTATGTAGTATACACTCATTAACTATGCAGCATACATATTCGAACAGGGCTTATGTCATCAGCTGTAGGGTAGTAAAATTCCTGAAACTTTCCTGAAGAAATCCCAGATCCAGGTTAAAGGATTCCCTGCTGATTCCTTGCTGATTCCAGAAATTCTCACTTTTTCAGGATGTTTCGTAATCCTACTCATCTGTCCACGACCATTTCGCTACACCAGCAATAACATCTGCCAAATACGTGTCTGTGACTAATAAAATGTGATCTTACCATGTCCAGACCACTCCAGACTTGGTGAGAGCCAGGGAGAACTGAGCCCCACACTCTATCTGACAGACTCCCTGCCCATTCAGCCTCTCGATGTTCTGGGGGATATTACAGCCCTCGCTGCCCCCCCGACCCAGCTTCCCAAAGTCCCCATCGCCCCAGGAGAACACCAGGCCTGAGGAGGGAAGAAGGAGAGATTACAGCTCAGAGCACTGCAGTGTAACGACACCTGGCTATCTATTCAAAYACAAACACAAATACAGACACACAAGTACCTTCATCTGTCAGGGCTAGAGTTTGGGCATCTCTACTCCCACAAGCCACCTGGACCACACGGTGACCCAGAAGCACCTTCACCTGTATGAAACACAGATCAGATACACAACGTTAACAGTTTAACAGTTCTATAGCCAAAACCACATGTACAGTACCAGGAGAGACTCAGAAAACCACATTGTGGTACATTATTATAGTACCAGGAGTCTCAGAAATACATCCACAGAGAGGTAGTGTCTAGGTAAATTACTGGACCAGTCGCGTAGCGTGTTTGGTTCTGTCCTCTCTAGTACGTACCCAGTTTTGGGACGTAGCTGTGTGGTGTCGTCTCTAGTAGCGTACCAGTTTGGGACGTAGCTGTTGTGGTGTCGCGTCTCTACTACGTACCAGTTCTAGGACAGTGAGCTCGCGTGGTGTCGTTCTATCGTACATTGGCGACGTGTGCGGTACTCTCTCAGCTAAGTTTGGGACGTAGCTGCGTGTGGTGTCGTCTCTAGTAGCGGACCAGTTTGGGACGTAGCGGTGCGCCTGTCGCCATGTTGGACGTCGGGGTGTGTCTCTACTACGTACCAGTTTAGGACGTTACTGGTCTTGCGTTGTGTCGATCCTCTAGGTACGTTACCAGTTTGGGACGTAGCTGGGGTGTGCCGGTTGTCGTCTCTAGTACAGACCATGTTATAGGACGATAGCGGCTGTGGGTGTCGTCTCTACTACGTGACCAGTTTGGGACGTAGCTGCTGTGTGTCGTTCTCACTACGTACCAGTTAGGACATAAGCTGTGTGGTGTCGGTCTCTAACTACGTACAGTTTAGTGACGTTAGCTGTGCTGGTGTTTCAAACTACGACCAGTGTGGGACGTAGACTTCGTGTGGATAGGGCGTCCGGTCCTCTACTTACGTACCAGTTTAGGGACAATAGCTGTGTGTGGCTTGTCTTCTACTACGTACCATTTAGGACGTAGCGTGCTTGTGGTGTCGTCTCTACTACGTACCAGTTTTGGGACGTAGCTGTGTGTAGGGTGCGTCTCTACTAGTACGTTTTCAGGCACCGTAGCTGCGTGTTGTCGTCTCTAGTACGTACACCAGGGTTTTGGACGTAGCTTGTGTGGTGTGTCGTCTTAGTACGTACCAGTTTGGGACTAGTGGTCAGTATGCCGGTGTCGTCTCTAGTACGTACCAGTTTGGGACGTAGCTGTGTGTGTCGTCTCTAGTACGTACCAGTTTGACAGTAGCTGTGTGGTGTCGTCTCTAGTACGTACCAGTTTGAGGAACGATAGCTGTAGTGAGATATCGTCATCTAGTACGTCCGAGTTTAATGGACGTAGACCTGTAGTAAAGGTGTACGATCACAATAGGTACGTACCAAGTTGGGACGTAGCTGCGTAGGTAGTACGTCTCTAGTACAGATTACCATTTGGGAGCCGTAGCTGAGTGATCATGGTTCGTCTTTACTCGGTTACCCGTTTTAAGTAACTTGCGTAGATTTCTACGACTGTGGTGTGTGTAAGTTCTAAGTACGTAACCATATTTGCGGACGTAGCTGGATTGGTCTCCGTCTCTACTAGTACCAGTTTAGGCACGTAGCTGGGGTGTCGGTCGTCCCGTACTACGGTACCACGTTGGGGACGTAGCTGTGTGGTGTGGCGTCTACTACGTACCAAGTATAGGACGTGCCATTGAGACACTGGTGGTGTCGTCTCTATCAACCAGACCAGTCTAATTTGGACGTAGCTGTTTGGTGTCGTCTCTACTAGTACATATCTATGGAGACTGAGGTGTGTGTCGTGGCTCTACTACGTACCAGGTTTAAGGACGTAGCTGCGTGCAGAGTGTCGTCTCTAGTACGGTACCAGTTTGGGACTTAAGCTGGTGTTAGTGTGATCGTCTCTAGTACGTACCAGTTTTAGGACGGTACTGTGTGGTGTCGTCTTCTACATACAGTACCGAGTTTGGACGTGAGTCATGCTCGTAGGTGTCGTATTCTACTACAGTACCAGTTAGGTAACGTAGCTTGTGTCGGTGTTCAGGTTCTACTAGTACCGTGTAGGGACGTAATGCGTGGTGTCGTCTCTAGTACGTACCAGTTTGGGACGTAGGCTGCGTGGATGTCGTCTCTACTACGTACCAGTTTAGACGTAGCATGTTTAGGTAGTGTGTCATTGTCGTCTCTACTACGTACCAGTTTTTGGGACGTACTGTGTGTGGTGTCTCTCTACTACGTACCAGTTTTGGGGACGTAGCTGGTTGTGGTGTTGTCTCCGTGTCCCAAGGCGTTCGTACTCCCCCCAGACCCAGCTATGCAGTTCTCCACCTGGAGGTGATGGCAGCACTGTGGGACGAGCCACAGGCGATGTCCGGGACTCTCTTGGTCTTCAGGGCCTCGATGAGACGGGCTTGTTCACAGTTTCCTTACAGCGAGGAAGAGATGCGTGTGATGGTTTTCTATATACTCTACATCTTCTGAATAATGGACATTAGTGCCTCAATACCAGTAAGTTCATCAAAACAAGCATTCAGTTGTCATGTGCACAGCTTCCACGTCAGTGTACACAGTAGAATGAGTTCTTACAGAACGTAAGGTCGTACACGACTTGGTAGAATGAGGTTTTTACAGCGTAGCGTACACAGTCGAACGAGTTCTTACAGCGTGTAGCAGTGTACTATCACAGCGTGTGCCGTAAACGATTTCTTACAGCGTGTGCAGTAGACGGTCACAAGCAGATAGTAGAACGAGTCTTACAGCGTAGTGTACACAGTTAATAAGTTACCAGCTAGGTCAGGAATCTTACAGCTAGTGTCAGCGGTATGGTTAACGTAGGGTACACAGTTAGAACGAGTCTTACAGCGGTGAGTGTACACAGATAACGTATATAGGAGATCTTACAGCGTAGTGTACACGAGTAGAATGAGTCTTAGGTATGTACACTAGAACGCTTAACGTGGTACACTAGTAAGAAAGAGTCTCATACAGCGAGTGGAGTCATGTCAGACTAGAACGAGTTTACAGCGTTAGTGTACACAGTAGAATCGATGTTCTTACAGCGTAGTGTACACAGTAGAACTGATCTTACAGCGGTACGTGTATAAGAAATCTTTAAAAGTTTGAGAACGGAGTCTTACAGCGTGCGTGTACTACAGTTATTAAGTAAGAACGTAGTCTTAGCTTAGTGTACACAACGCTAGAAGGAGTCTTACAGCGTAGTGTAACACAGTAGATAAGCTTGAACTATGGCGAGTAGTAAGAATCGAGTCTAATACATGCGTAAGGTTACACAGTAAATGAGTCTATACAGCTGTAGTGTACACAGTAGAACGAGTCTTACAGCGTAGTGGTAACGTTAGAACTGAGTCTGATTACAGCGTAGCTGTACACGGTAGAATGAGTCTTTACAGCGAGTTAGCACAAAGGTTAGACTTGGAGTCTTACAGCCGTAGGGTACACAAGTAGAACGAGTTTACAGCGTTATGGGGTACACAGTAAGAATGAGGTCTTACAGCGTAGATGTACACACGGAGCTAGACGGAGGTCTTCACCGTTTAGAGAATGGTAACAGATATTAATGAGTCTTTACCATGCGTAAGATTGGTGTTTACACTTAGTATATAGTAGATGAGTTCAATTACAGACGGTAGATTGTTAACACAGTGATTACAAAATTACTGTAAAATATAGATCCGAAGTCCTATATTGCAGGTCAGTCGTACACAAGTAGAACGAGTCTTACAAGGCGTAGGGTACACCTAGTAATTAGAACGGAGTCTTCTTCAGCGTATGTGTAGGCACAGATCAAATAGAACGAGTTCTTACTGAGGCGTATAGTGTACACAGTTAGGAAGAGTCTACAGCGTTAGTGTACACAGCAACTAGGAACGAGTCTTACAGGTCGTTAGTTGTGTACCAACAGTAGAACGAGTCCTTCACAGCGTAGTGTACACATTAGAACGAGTCTGAACAGGCGTAATGTACCACAGGTTAGATACCCTAGAAATGAAGTTCTTACAGCGAGTTAAGGGTAACACAAGTAGAATGAGAGTACAAAACATACACCGTTATGTGATACACAGTCAGTACTTGTTTTCAAAGAAGTAGGATATCCGAGTCTATACTACAGCGTCAGGGTACACAGTAAGAATAGTCTGTACAGCGTAGTTTGTAGCACAGTAGAACGAGTCTTAGTCAGCGGAATGGTACCAGTTAGAACGAGTCTTACAGCGTTAGGAGAACAGGTACACAGCTAGAACGGAGTCTTACAAGTCGTCGGGGGTTACAGCAAGCATAACCGAATGAGTCTCACAGGTGTAGTGGTAGCGAGCCGATGTCTAGACATTGCGTCTTACCAGCGCGTGAGGGCCCCTGGTCAAAAATATGCACTACCCCTATGGTGGAGGTCCTGGTCAAAAAGTAGGTGCACTACCCCTATGGGCCCGTGTCAAAAGTAGTTGCACTACCCACTATAATGGCCACTTGTCAAAAGTAGTGCAACATACCCCGTATGGCGCACGCCTGTCAAATAGTAGTGCACTACCCCCCTATGGGCCCTGGTTTCTAAATAGTTTGAGTGGCACTTATACCCTCTTGGGCCCTGGGTCAAAACGTTAGTGTACATGGTCACCCTATTGGGGCCCTGGTCTAAGTGAGGTGCATTACCCCTGTGGGCCCTGGTCAAAAGTAGTGCACTAACCCCTATGGGCCGCTGGTCAAAAGTTTAGTGCCAAATTACCCCTATGGCCACGGAGTCGAAATGGAGATAGCTGGACCACATCCCACCCAGTATGTGCCCTGCGTCAAGAAGTAGTGCCAGTACTACCCCTTCGGGGGCCCCTGGATCAAGAAAAGACTGAGTGCCACAGTGCCCTAGTAGGCCCTGGTCAAAAGTTAGTGCACTACCCCATATGGGCGCCCTTGTCGAGAAGAGTAGGTGCACTACCCCCGATGGCCTGCGTGCAAACCAACTAGCTGCGACGAGCGCGGATGGCCCTGGCGTCAAAAGTAGTGCCACTGCCCATCCAATGGGCCCCTGGTCTAAAGTAGTGCACGTAACCCCTGGATGGGGCCTACGCCTGGTCAAAAGTAGTGCACTGACCCCCTATGGGCCCTGGTCTAAAGGAGCGCACGTACCCCCTTATGGGCCACTGTCTAAAAATGAGTTAGTAGCAACTACCCCTATGGGCCCTGTGCTCTAAAGTAGTGCGACGGTACCCTAATGGGGCCTTGATTGCAAAAGTATGTTCGACATGCAGGGGAATATGGTTGTAATTGAGATGAGCAGGTATGATAACTTACACTCCTGTGCTTTGGAAGTGTCTGTGTCCTCGCTTTCCGCGGTCGTCTCCCTCTCCCCAGAGGAAACACCCCTCATCTACCGGTGATGAGGGCGCAAGGCGTTGGCGCTCCCCACAGAATGCACCGCAACCTTCTTTGCCACACGTTGTAACTCGGAGAGCAAGTGGATCAGGCGGGGCGGATGGATGTCGTCCGCGGACAGAGACCCAGGCCCAGACGCCCGTTTGGGGCTCCCCCACTACGAATACCACCTCCCCTCGGTCCGTCTACTGGAACGCAAGGATAGTCCCGATAACAACTACACACAACACACACACACACCGCACACACACACACAACTACACAACACACACACGACACACACACACACACACACACGACCACACACACACACACACACACACACACACAACACACACACACACCCTCCCCCTCTCATACAGCGGCACTGCCCTCTCATACAGCTGGCATTGCCCTCTCATACAGCAGGCATTGCCCTCTCATACAGCTGGCACTGCCCTCCCATACAGCTGCACTTGCCCTCTCATACAGCAGGCATTGCCCTCTCATACAGCTGCATTGCCTCTCATACAGCAGGCATTGCCCTCTCATACAGCTGGCACTGCCCTCTCATACAGCTGGCATGCCCTCCATACAGCGGCATTGCCTCTCATACAGCAGGCATGCCCTCTCATACAGCGCATTGCCCTCCATACAGCTTGCATATGCCCTCTCATACAGCAGGCATTGCCCTCCTCATACAGCAGGCATGGCCTCTCATACAGCAGCATTGCCCTCCCAACAGCTGGCATTGCCCTCCCATACAGCAGGCATTGCCCTCCCATACAGCAGGCATTGCCCTCCCATACAGAGCACATCCTCATGAGCACTGGCATTGCGCCTCTCATACAGCAGGCATTGCCCTCCCATACAGCAGGCATTGCCCTCCCATACAGCACTGGCATTGCCCTCTCATACAGCAGGCATTCGCCCTCTCCACTACAGCAGGCTATGTCCCTCCCATACAGCTGCATTGCCCTCCCATTACAGCAGGCATTGCCCTCTCCATACAGCAGGCATTGCCTCTCTCCTACAGCAGGCATTGCCCTCCCATACAGCTGGCATTGCCCTCCATACAGCAGAGGCATTGCCCTCTCATAACAGGAGGCATCTTCGCAGCCTCCTTCCATATGTACCAGCAAGCTCTCGCACCTCCCATACGGCTGCAGGCATTGCCCTCCCATACAGCAGGCATTGCCCTCTCATACAGCAGGCATTGCCCTCTCATACAGCAGGCATTGCCCTCTCATACAGCAGGCATTGCCCTCCCATACAGCTGGCATTGCCCTCTCATACAGCAGGCATTGCCCTCCCATACAGCAGGCATTGCTCTCTCATACAGCAGGCATTGCCCTCTCATACAGCTGGCATTGCCCTCTCATACAGCTGGCATTGCCCTCTCATACAGCTGGCATTGCCCTCTCATGTCTTACAACTGTTCTTGTCTGCATCTTTACT
Source organism: Salvelinus sp. IW2-2015 (assembly GCF_002910315.2). Taxonomy (NCBI): domain Eukaryota; kingdom Metazoa; phylum Chordata; class Actinopteri; order Salmoniformes; family Salmonidae; genus Salvelinus; species Salvelinus sp. IW2-2015. The sequence goes on along the minus strand of NW_019944247.1, from coordinate 9,593 downwards.
GACCTGCGAACAGACTCTTGGAGCCGCCGGCCACCTGCACCACGTTGAGGGCCGAGAGGGTTTCAGAGAAGGACGGGACCTTGATCTGAGTGGGAAGAGCACCGACATGCAGAGGATCAGACTAAACAATTAGACAGCTGTTAACATTCCTCATGTATTTCATTTGTTTTGTACATTATATGTAAAAACTATTCGTAGAAATGCAACACAGTTGGGACAATGTATGCTAATGTATGATACTCCAAACTTTAAGATTTTTTTAAATCCATCCGACATTGACTGAATAACAGCACATAATTTTTTACTGGCACGGACAAATAATTCTGGGATTTTGGTGGGAATTCTGTTATTCAATTTATTGTAAAATTTCACTTTTTAATTTCTTAGAATGCACTCATATATACATTTTCTAATGCTATCCAGGTATTTGTTCATATATGTTGTGTTAAAATAAAGAAAATTATATGTGCCTCATTTGCACAAATACACTGGTTTTATTTGCATATAAACTTGAACAAAAATATAAACGCAACATGTGAAGTGTTGGAGTATTTCTGTCTTTAATAAAGCCCTTTTATTGGCTGGGCCTGGCTCCCCAGTGGGTGGGCCTGTGCCCCCCCAGGCCCACCCATGACTACGCCCCTGCACAGTCAAGTGAAATCCGTAAATTAGGACCTAAAGAATTTATGTAAATTGCCAGATTTCCTTCTAATTTAACTGTAAATCTTTGAAATGGTTGCATTTATATTTTTGTTCATTATATAAAACATTCACATAAATGGGTGAGACAGGACTGCAGCTACCAAAAACGTTATTTGTCTAGGCCTACCTGCAGTCACCTGTGCGGTCTAGATGGCCTCATTAATTACTGTTGCGTAATTCAACAAGTGTGTCAATAGCAGGGTACCTTCATATTAAAATCAATAGCTTGGCTCTCGATCACACGTCACATTGTTCGCCAGATCAGACATTATATCACTAGAATCTGAGTGTTTCTTTTCAGAAGTCGTTCTCATTTCAGCGCATCTCATTTGTAAACATTTCAGCTTTTTAAATTCCATCAAAATAAAAGTTATTTTTCCTTTTCTCTTTAGCGAAGCTTTATAGCGTCCTTATATAGCCAATGTTTTCCACTGAGCCCATTTCAGCCATTACCCGGCGTGTGTTTGACAGGTTATTACAAACATTGGTCGTTAACATTAACAGGACAAAACGACAAGCAAGAATATGAAAGAGTCGCGAGATTAAAACGAAAGCAATCAATCCAGCGAGTTTTACTGTAAGCAACAAGTGGAATTTTTGCACCCCTCAAACACAGGAAATGGATGGAAAAGAGAGATCCCTCAGGTTTTGGCAGGGCATGCAACTTGCTATTATATGGCAAAACAAGTTGAAAGGTGAACTTTAGGCAAATCAAAGCAGACCAGGCAGTACCTTGGACCCCTTCAGTCCGCCCAGCTGGTCTTTGTCATTGAGTCCCCAGACAAACACTTTGGTCCGGATGGTGGCGGTCGACTCCAGACCTGACGACTTCTTACGGGCCAGACTAGCAGAACAGAAAGAGAGGAATCACACGTCTGTTGTAAGAAGCCAGCAGGAATATAAAGGTCTAAACATGGACAACATGTTCTCTACTGACTCAGAGGCCAACTACGCTCTGAAGGAATCATCAGAGAATGAATCAGATAGAGATGAAATACCAGTCAACTGTATTGGTCTAGTTAAGGGTTTTAGTAATAAACAGGGAAAAGGTCAAGGTCATTCCCCTCTTACTATGAAACTACTTATACCAAATACACAGCCTAATTATCGCCCTTGGTGGTTTAACTTACTACTGCTATCAGAAGAAACCCTTGGTGTCCTAACTCACTACTGCTATCAGAAGAAACCAAACCGTTGGTTTCTTAAATCACTACTGCTATCAGAAGAAACCCCTTGGTGGTTTAACTTACTACTTGCTATCAGAACAGAAACCCTTGGTGGTTTAACTCTAACTACTGCTATCAGAAGAAACCCCTTGGTGTTTAACTCACTACTGCTATCAGAAGAAACCCTTGGTGTCTTAATCACTACTGCTATCAGAAGAAACCCTTGGTTTAACTCTACTACTGCTAATCAGAAGAAACCCTGTGGTGTTTAACTCACTACTGCTATCAGAGAACCCCTGGTGGTTTAACTCACTACTGCTCATCAGAGAAAACCCTTGGTGTCTTAACTCGACTACTACTGCTATCAGAAGAAACCCTTGGTGGTTTAACTCACTACTGCTATCAGAAGAACCCCTGGTGGTTAACTCACTACTGCTTATCAAAGGGAAGAAACCCTTGGTGTCTTAACTCACTCTTACTGCTAATCAGAAAGAAACACCTTGGTGGTTTAACTCACTACCTGCTATCAAAAGAAACCTTGGTGTTTTAACTCACTACTGCTTCAAGAAGAAACCCTTGGTGGTTTAACTCACTACTGCTATCAGAAGAACCCTTGGTGTCTTAACTCACTACTGCTATCAGAAGAAACCCTTGGTGTCTTAACTCACTACTGCTATCAGAAGAAACCCTTGGTGGTTTAACTTACTACTGCTATCAGAAGAAACCCTTGGTGGTTTAACCACTTACTGTATCAGAAGAAACCTTGTGTTTAACTCACTACTGCATCAGAAGAAACCCTTGGTGGTTTAACTCACTACTGCTATCAGAAGAACCCTTGGTGTTTAACTCACTACTGCTATCAGAAGAAACCTTGATGGTCTTAACTCACTACTGCTATCAGAGAACCCTTGTGTCTTAACTCACTACTGCTATCAGAGAAACCTTGGTGTCTTAACTCACTACTGCTATCAGAAGATACCCTTTTTATCTTAACTCACTACTGCTATCAGAAGACACCCTTGGTTCCTAACTCACTACGTGCTATCAGAAGAAACCCCTTGGTCTTAACTCCACTACTGCTATCAGAAGAAACCCTTGTTGCTTTTAATCATCTGAAATTGAGCTGTTTCTCAAGTGTAACAAACCCCGGAATGTCTCAGTGTGGGAATCAATGAAGCTTATTTAAGAACCAATGGGAAGAGGATTGAGTGAACAACTTTCAGACAAAAACAGAGCTTCAGAGAATACATTCCTCATCTACAGCGCCCTGCCACTAATATTGGCACCCTGGGGTAAATATGAGCAAAAACGGCTGTTGTTTATCCCTTGTCTTTCATCAAAAATATCACAAAAATCTAACCTATTAACTAAAGTAAAATAAAAATAATAAAAACATTTATATTTCTTTTAAAAGATAACAATTTCTCTAATATATGTGTGCCACAATTACAACAAAAAAATCGCCTTTCATTCAATACTTGGCCAAACCTCCCTTGCCAAGATTAAACAGCTCGAGGTCTTTCTCCATATAGCTGCGTAATGAGTTGAGAGAACACATGTGACAGAGGAGATCGAGGACCGTTCCTCCATTAACAGGAATCTCTCCAATCCTTCAGATCGAGGTCCACGCTTGGACTCTCCTCCTTCAGAGTCCAAGCGTGAAGTCTTCCTCTCAGGGGTGGAGGGCCTTTCATCCATGGTGGTAGGTCAGGGGGACGAGGTGGCCGATTGGCAAACCCTGTGATTCTTGTGGTCAGGTTGCTTGGAAAAACCATTTGTGTGTTGGATTTTTGAGGTGGTGCTTTGGATCATTGTCCTGCTGGCAAGATCCAACCCACGCCCAGTTAAGCTTCCTAGCGAGATGTAGTCAGGTTTGAATTAACATCTGCTGGAGTACTGTGTAGGAAGTCCATGATACCAAGTATCCTAACAAGTCGAGTCCGGGGCCTTTGAAGAAAAACAGCTCCCACAACATCAAAACCCCACCACCATACCTCACAGTGGGTGATGGGATACTTCTCTGCATGACTATCTCTCTGTCTAACACCAAACCCTCCTGGTGTTGTTTCCAAAAAGCTCTATTTCGCTCCATCCTGACCATATAGAAACCTAGTCCCATTGAAACTCGTATTGGTGTTCATCTGGACCATAAACCGAGTTTCCCATTGAAAGTTCCATAACGTCTGCAAACTGTAGTTTCCTAACGCTCAGGTTGAACTTGGGAATACACTTCAGTTCAATTTTACTCAAATTTCACTTCTTTTATTTATTTTTACATTTGACTTCAATGAGAAATGTTCGGCGTTGTTTTTTATGAATATTGTGAATGAAAGACCCAAGAGGATAAACAGCCATTTTGAGATGGTTTTTCTTAAGATATGGAGAGACGTAAAGAACTGTTCTGCACTTTATTGCATCATTCAGAGTTGGCCACGCAGGAGGCCCCCTGAGGCCAGTTCTATGGAGTGGCACCGCAGGAGCCCCTCTAAGCAGTTCTTACAGAAGTGCACCGCAGAGGCCCCTCTAAGAAGGTTCTACGAAGTGCACCGCAGCAGGCCCCTCTAAATCAGTTCTATGAGTGGCACCGCAACCGTGATGGGGGGGGGGGGGCCCCTCTAAGCAGTTCGTATGGATGGCACCGCAGGAAGGCCCCTCGAAGCAGTTCTATGGAAGTGGGCACCGCAGGAGGCCCCTCTAAGCAGTTCTAATGGCGTGGCACCGCAAGGGCCCCTCTAAGCATTCTATGCGGAGTGCACCGCAGGAGGCCCCTCTAAGCAGTCCTATGGATGGCACCACTAGGAGGACCCTGCTAAGCTAGTTGCTAGGAGTGGCATCTCGCAGCGAGGCCCTCTAAGCAGTCCATGGATATGCACCGCAGAAGGCCCCATCTAAGACAGTTTTCTATGGAGCTGTACCGCAGGAGGCCCCTCTAACAGTTCTATGGAGTGAGCACCCCGCAGGAGCCCCTTAAGCAATCCTATGAGAGTGGCACCACATAGGGCCCCTCTAAGCAGTTCTATGTAGAGTGGCACCGCAGTGAATGCCCCCTCTAAGCAGTCATATGAGTGGGTCACCCGCAGGAAGAGCCCCTCTAGCCAGTTCTATGGAAAAGTTGGCATCCCGCGAGGATGACCCTCTAGCCAAGTCCTGCGGAAAGTGGCACCGCAGGAGCCCCTCTAAAGCCTAGCATTCTACTGATGATGGCACCGTAGCTGGCGTAACCCAGACTCGCACCCAGGCTGCTAGAAGCCAGACGATTCCTAGGCTCTAGAACCCAAGAAACGTCCTAGGCTGCTAGAACCCAGTACGATCCTAGGCTGCATAGAACCCAGAGCGATCCTAGGCTGCTAGAACCCAGACCGATCCTAGGCTGCTAGAACCCAAACGATTCCTACTTCAAAAACATAGTAAGAAACAGCAGAACACCAATCCAAATCGCTTCTGATCTCTCACAATACAAATAGGCGTAATGGTTCTAGCGGCGATATGGTCTAGGATCTAGGTTGTATCATGTCAGGCGTAATGGTCTAGGGCATATGGTCTAGGGCGTATGCTCATAGGATGATCTGAGGGGTGACAGTATCGCTAGGCGGTGATTAGGTGTGCTACGTCTTAGGGCGTGTACTTTTAGGGGTAGCGTCATAGCGGTAGGCGTGGGTAGGGTCTAAGCGAATGATGATTCTAGGCGCCCTTATTCTAGGACGCATATGGTCGTAGAGCGCGTATGGTCTAGGCGTTACTGGTCTTGTGCAGTATGTCTAGGGCGTATGATCTAGGGCGTTATGTCTAGGGATACTATAGGTTAGGGCGTATGTCTAGGCGTGGTCTAGGTGCTTAGGCGTAGGGTCTTTAGCAAGGTCCTAGAGTGGTATGGTCTATGCGTTGGCTAGTAGTATCGTCTAGCGTTGTATGCGTCTAGGGTCTAGGGCGTTATGGTCGTATGGGTATGGAATCTAGGGTCGTACGGAAGGCGTGTCTACTAGGGTGATTTAAGCACGATGTACCACTACTGTTTAAACACCAGAATCATCATCCTCAAGACCTCCCAAGTAGGCCGTCTTCTCATCCTCCTCTTCCTCGTTAGTCTGAAGCCAAAGGACGCACTGGCAGCGGGGCCTAGCCGTCGTCATCCCGTCTGCTTCTGAGTCACGCCCACGAGATACCCAGGCCGTGTAGCTTACGGTCGAATACCAGACGTAACTGGCACTGCTTGATGGCTATCCTATGTGACCTGTCCGGGTACTGTAAGAGAACCACACACACTGGGTGATACTGAGTGGAGCATCACAGGTAACACCGGTTACAAGATGGATACACCATCGGACTGAGGAAGTTACAACATATCTCTTTTTGAAGCTGGAAGTGTTCGATTTACAATATATATTGTTACAAACAGTGACTAAAACCAAGCCCTAAATGTGATTCTGATGAGTACAGCATAGAGTTTCAGTTATAATTATATTCCTTCAAGAAAAAATGGCCCGTATATTAGCGTGCATCAGTCCGAATCGCTCCTACAGCACAGAGAGTCACGTGTCTGCCATATAAAGCAGCCAGACAGGCATCAAGACATTCAGTTACTGCTCTATTGAAACGTTAGAATGGACAAAACGAGTGACCCCTAAGAGACTCTTGAGCTGCTTGATCATCGGCCCACCGTGTGTAGGTGGTCGGTGCAGAGACACATGGCGTCCAGGCGACCTCTAGTGGTTGGTGAGAAACAACATGGCTTCAGGCTGGATTCTAGTGGTGAGAACAACATGGCTTCAGGCTGGATCTTAGTGGTGAGAAACAAACATGGCTCTCAGGCTGATCTTATGGGTGAGAAACAACATGCCTTCAGCTGGATCTTAGTGGTGAGAAGACAACATGGCTTCAGGCTGATCTTAGTGGTGAGAGAAACAACATGGCTTCAGGCTGGATTTAGTGGTGCAAGACCATGCTTCAGGGCTGGATCTAGTGTGTGAGAAACAACATGCCTTCAGGCGGATCTTAGTGGTGTGGTGAGAACACCGAAACAACATGGCTTCAGGCGGATCTTAGTAGTGAGAAACAACATGCGCGTTCAGGGACTGATCTTATGTGAGAAACAAACATGGCGCAGGCTGGAATCTTATGGTGAGAAGAAACACATGGCTTCAGCTGCGAATCTTAGTGTCGAGAAACAACATGGCTCTAGCGAATCTTATGTGTGATGAAAACAACATGGCTCATGCTGATCTTAGTGGTTACGTGAGAACAACATGGCTTCAGGCTGGATCTTAGTGGTGAGAAACCAACATGGCTTCAGGCTGGATCTTAGTGGTGAGAAACAACATGGCTTCAGGCTGGATCTTAGTTGGCTGAGAAGACAACATGCTTCAGCCTTGATCTTAGTGGGAGAAACAACATGGCTTCAGCTGTCATCTTAGTGGTGTGTGGTGAGAAACAACATGGCTTCAGCTGCGATCTTAGTGGCTGAGAAAAACAAACATGCTTCAGGCTGGATCTATGCATGTGTGTGAGAAAACAACATGGCTTCAGGCTGATCTTAGTAGTGTAGTAGAAAACAACATGGCGTCAGGCTGATCTTAGTGGTGAAAACAACATGCTTCAGGCTGGATCTTAGTGGTGGTGGCGAGAAACAACCATGGCTTCAGGGACTGGATCTTAGTTTGGTGTGGTGAGAAACAACATTGGCTTCAGGCTGCGATCTTAGTGTAAGAGAAACAACATTGGCTTCACGCTGGATCTTAGTGGTGAGAAACAACATGCTTCAGGCGCGATCTTAGTGGTGCAAAACAAACATGGCTTCAGGCTGACCATCTAGTGTGTTGGTGAGAACAACATGGTTCAGGTGGATCTTAGTGGGGTTAGTGAAAACAACAATGGTCAGTTGATTTAGTGGTGTGTGCGTCGAAAAACAACATGGCTTTCAGGCTGATTCAGGCAATTTTGCTGTGAGGAGGTTGCGTCTTTCACTTCCTGTTGAATCTGCAGACGTGTTGCTGTGCCCCGTGTTTTGCTTGCTGCTGCGTTTTGCGCCAACTTACTTTGCTAGCTGACAACTTACGTTTTTTTTTTTGTTTTGTTTTTAAATTACCGTTTTATATTTTTATTTTTTCCATTCGCAACTTTTTTCCCTCATTCAACTTTTCACTCACGGACGCTTTATCTGGACATCGTCGTCAACACCTTCAACAGCCGAAGCTAAGTAGTAACATAAACATGATGTCTTCTAATGCAGTCGTTACTCAATAATATACAGCTTGAGACACGATCGGCCTTACGCGAAATAGCTGTGCTACAAAGCCCAGCTTCAGACGCCAACGTTAGGCAAGGTAATTTCAGGTGTAGGAAAGAAGAAACAGCGGCTGCTGCCACCAGTAAGTACAGATAGTAGATAAATCCCCCGCAACAGTCCCGCCAGCCGGACAACTTCCATGGCTTCTGGAAGGGAAACGCTGCTGTAGGAATGCCGCAACCGGTGTAACGCTTATTAGCGACAGAAACCCTTTGCAACGTTCCCCATATATGTAGCGAGTCGAGTTCTGAGTCTGAGTCTTCTCTTTGTCTCTCACTCCTCCCGTTACGCGCGTCTGAACCTAAGGTCCCACCATTAGCTCTTGACAAATTGAAAACCCCTAAGTCATTGGCGACTCCATGACCCGCGTATTAGACTTAAAGCGAAATCACCCGAAGCGATTCATACACTGTTACTCTAGAGGCAGGGCTACCGACGTTAAGGCTAATTCGTAAAGATCGGGTGGGCTAAAGCTAAAATCTGGCGAGTGTTAGAGAGTATAGAAGATATGTTATCCACGTCGGCACCAACGATGTAGGATGAAACAGTCCAAGAGGTCACCCAAGTTGCAGACATAGCTTACAGCGTGCAAATCAGCTAGAAAGATGTGTCAGCATCAGATGAATGTCTCTGGCCCCCTCCCAGTTAGGGGGAGTGACGAGCTCTACAGGCAGAGTTCTCAGCACTCAATCGCTGGTTGAAAACTGTTTTCTGCCCCTCCCAAAAGCATAGAAATTGTAGATAAGTGGCCCTCTTTCTGGGACTCACCCACAAAACAGGACCAAGCCTGACCTTTGCTGAGAGTGACGGACTCCATTCCTAGCGGAGGGGCTCTCATCTATCTACCAACATAGACAGGCGTCTTAACTCCTCTAGCCCCACAAATGAAATAGGTGCAGGCCAGGCAGCAGGCGTTAGCCAACCTGCAGCTAGTGGAGTCTGCCAAATAGCACAGTCAGTGTAGCCAGCTCAGCCATACCCGATTGGCAGACTGTTGTCTGGCCTCGACCTAGGTTGGCAAAACTAAACATGGCTGTTCGCCTTAGCAATCTTATTAGATTAAAGACCTCCTCCATTCCTGCCATCAAAATTGAAAGAGACGTGATACCTCACATCTCAAAATAGGGTTACTTAATGTAGATCCCTCACTGCAAAAGGCAGTCATATCAATAACTAATGCACTGATCATCAATCTTGACTTGATTGGCCTGACGAAACATGCTTAAGCCTGATGAATTTACTGTGTTAAATGAGGCCTCACCTCCTGCGTTACACTATGACCATATCCCCCGCTGCCATCCCGCAAAAGGCGAGGTGTTGCTAACATTTACGCATAGCAAATTTCAATTTTACCAAAAAAAAATGGCGTTTCGTCTTTTGAGCTTCTAGTCATGCAAATCTATGCAGCCCCTACTCAATCATCTTTTTATAGCTACTGTTTA
>NW_019944246.1:72831-80554 GCF_002910315.2 Salvelinus sp. IW2-2015 | reverse complement strand
TTCGCTTGGCAACTCATCATGACTACAGCCATCCGCGCTGAACGACAAGGTCTGTAACCCTGACCCTCTAACCCTGACCTTTAACCCTAACCCTTTCAACTCATCATGAAGCTACGAGCCATCCGTGCTGACAAGGTCTGTAACCCCTGACCTTTAACCCCTGACCTTTAACCACTAACCCTTTCAACTCAATGAAGCTACGAGCCGATCCGTGGCTGAGACGCAAGTCTGTAACGCCTGACCTTTACCCTGACCTTTACCACTAAACCTTTCAACTCAGGAAGCTACACGGCCATCCGTGCTGACGACAAGGTCTGTAACCCCTGACCTTTAACCCCTGACCTTTAACCCTAACCACTTTTCAACTCATTCATGAAGCTCCACACGTCCGGTCCGTGCTGACGACAAGGTCTGTAACCCTGACCTTTAACCCTAAGCCTTCCAACGTATTATTTTTTATTGAACCTTATTTAACTAGGAAAGTCAAAAAATATGTGTGTCTGTGCATCAATGAATCTACGAGCCATCCGTGCTGACAAGGTCTCTAAACCCCTGACCCTTCCAACTCACACTGAATGCTACGAGCCAGCCGTAATCTCTGACCCCTGACCTCTACGTCTACGACCTCGGGCTCCCGAGTGGCAGCAGCGGTCTAAGGAACTGCATCTCAGTGCTAGAGGCGTCACTACAGACCCTGGCTTGATTCCAGGCTGTATCACAACTGGCTGTGATTGGGAGTCCCATTGGGTGACGCACAATTGGCCCAGAGTCGTCGGGTTAGTTAGTCCGTCGGGTTAGTTAGTCGTCCGGGTTAGTTAGTCGTCCGGGTTAGTTAGTCGTCCGGGTGTAGTTAGTCGTGCCGGGTAGTTAGTCGTCCGGGTTAGTTAGTCGTCCGGTGTTAGTCGGGCGCGGTTATTGTGGGAGTTAGTTAGTGCCGGGTAGTTAGTTGCCGGTCGTTAGTTTGGCCGGGGTTGTTAGTTGGCCGGGTAGTTAGTTGGCCGGGGTAGTTAGTTGGCGGGGTAGTTAGTTGGCCGGGGTGGCCGTCATTGTAAAATAAAGAGTTTGTTCTTAACTGACTTGCCTAGTTAAATAAAGGTTAAATGAAAGTAAAATATGCATCTGTGGTGACGACAAGGTCAGACATTAGACACCCTGACTTTTAACCCTAATCACTCACCTGAATGAAGAACATAAATATCTTTCATCCGTGTTGAATCAATACTACTGAATACTGTTCTGTCTGTACAGTTGATAGCGGAAGAGGGGGTGGACAGTCTGAGTGTGAATGAGCTTCAGGCAGCCTGTCGAGTCAGAGGGATGAGAGCTCTGGGAGTCACAGAGGAGAGGCTGAGAGAACAGCTCCAGCAGGTAATAACCACCTACATTATTATATTAACATATCAGTGTCCTAATGGAGGAGGAGACTGAGACAGTAGCGCCTACCTTTAAACCTATCTAAACACTGTTGAACTATAACAGACCTGTTCAACTGTGATTAGATGCTAACCTGGTGTAGTGAGTTATAAAACACTGTTTAACCATAAGAGACCTCTGTGATTAATGCTAACCTGGTGTAGTGAGTTATAACACTGTTTAACCATAAGAGACCTCTGTGATTAGATGCTAACTGGTGTAGTGAGTTATAAACATGTTTAACCATAACAGACCTCTGTGATTTAGATGCTAACCTGCGTGTAGTGAGTTGGTGAGTCAGTAAGATGTGTTTCTCTCCTCCAGTGGTTGGAGCTCTACCTGAACGCAGCACATCCCACCATCGCCTCGCTCCTCCTCCTCTCCAGAGCCATGTTTCCTCCGGATACTCTCTCCCTGCAGACACAGCTCAAGACCACCCCTGCAGAGACCTGCCTGACATAGTGGTAGTTATGAGTATAGTGGATATAACTGTTTTATAGGGTTGTGTATACTAAACATGGAATCAAGGGTTAGCACCCTTCATTTTCACAGACTTCTATTGTAACCTGGAGCGTCATTCGTTTATCGGAAGTTGTTGGTTCCTATAGACTGTAGCTCCAACAGACGACACAGCGCAACCAGCTGAGGACGAGTCAGGTTGTCCAGAGTCAACTCATCCTCAAACAGCTTCGAGAACCTGATGATCTGCTCATTACTGGGACGCTCCCCTGAGTCACGGATCTATAGGGGGAGAGACCGAGACACAGGGGGACGGGGCAGAGGTGGTTAGGGAGAAATTGGGGGACAGAGAAACAAGGGGGGCAGAGACAGAGACAAGGCGGACAGACACGGAGACAGACACGGAGACAGACACACGGGGGACAGAGACAGGGGGGACAGAGACCGAGACAGGGGGGACAGAGACCGAGACAGGGGGGACAGAGACCGAGACAGGGGGGACAGAGACAGGGGGGACAGAGACCGAGACAGGGGGGGACAGAGACAGGGGAACGGGGAAGACAGCGACACAGGGACACAGACACAAGGGGGGCAGAGACACGGAGACAGAGATTTTATGGAAACGGGGGACAGAGGCGTTTTGACTGAAGCGATAGATGGATGGTACCTTCTGAAAGAAGGTAGAGAACTCCTCAGTGACGTTTCCCTTGGCTGCCTTGTTCCTCAGAGCGATCTCCTCTACAGTATCCTGGAGGAATTTAGCCATCTCCAGCTTCACACGCAGCTCTGTCTTCAGCCTCTCCTCCTGGAACACACACACATTAGATCAGGGAGGGCTAGATTAAAGGGGAGATCAGAGGTGTGGCTGGGATTACAGGGGAGGTGAGGAACCTAAAGAAGGCTATGGCTGGTGTGACGACCCTCCCACTGACGAATTCTCTCCTTTTCCTTAATAGGATGTTGGTGGGCGGAGCCGGGAGGGTTGTCAGCGAAATGGGACACCTGGGCTCGGGTATATCTTTGTAGTGACTGGGTGTATTGATACACTATCCAAAGTGTAATTAATAACTTCACCATGCTCAAAGGGATATTCAATGTCTGCTTTTAAATGTTTACCCATCTACCATTAGGTGCCCTTCTCTGCGAGGCATTGGAAAACCTCCCTGGTCTTTGAATCTGTGTTTGAAATTCACTGCTGGACTGAGGGACCTTATAGATAATTGTATGTGTGGGGTACAGAGATGAGGTAGTCGMTAAATCATGTTCAACACTATTATTGCACACCGAGTCCATGCAACTTATTATGTGACTTAAGGACATTTTTACTCCTGAACGTATTTAGGCTTGCCATYACCAAGGGGTTGAATACTTGACACAAGACATTTCAGCTTTTCATGTTTAATTAATTTGTAGTAAATATAATTCCACTTTGGCATTACGGCGTATTGTAGGCCAGGGACACAACYTCTAAATGTAATCCATTTTAAAGGCTGTAACAACATGTGGGGAAAAGTCCAGGGGCGTGAATCCTTTCTGAAGGACATGTACTTTGTGTAAATGTACTTGTAAATTGGATTCTGATCATTCAACACTTGTTAAAAGTTGTAATCGTCCAACTCTGCAGAGAGGGGGGGGGGGGGTCATCGCTTGCAGCAGCCATTCTACACACAATAGATTCTCTGACACGAGAAATGAGAGAAGCTCTCTGACACCGAACTACAGTCTTCATGGCTGTTTAACTAGGAAGGCCCACTTTCTCAAATTCCCRGTGTTCAGAGGTGGGACAAGCAGAGATCAGGAAATCAACCTCACTCCTCCCTAAAGCTTGTTGTAGCTTTTATAAAACATGTGATCACCCCCAAATACGTCCCTGAGGGAGAATAACCAGACATGGAACTCATTTGGAAGCTGTTTCCTACATGTTCTTAACGTGATCTGAACAACGATTGAAATAAATTGTAAAAATCCGGAAAGTTCCTTTCAGATAAGGGTTAAGGAGGAGGTCCTACCTTCTTGGACTGCGTCTCAAAGGTTGAGGGCAGCATGTTGGGGAAGAGCTTCAGTGCCACAGGAAGCAGGAACTCCATGAACGGCACAATGATGAACACCAGGAAGGGAAGGAGTCGAAAGACATCAGCACAAGTTCTTAGGAACTGGGGAGGAAAATAAACATGATTTAGTTAAAAACAGTTTATGTATGTATTTGTATTTATTATGGATCCCTTTTACTCTTCCTGCGGTCTGGCAAAATTAAGGCAGTTATACCATTTTTAAAACATTACAATACTCCATAACAAAAATCCCCATCAAAATGGCTAAAAATCAACAAATATGAAGTTTTGGAATGGCCTAGTCAAAGTCCAGACCTAATCCCAATAGAGATGTTGTGGCAGGACTTGAAATGAGCAGTTCATGCTGGAAAACCCACAACTGTTGCTGAGTTACAGCAGTTCTGCATGGAAGAGTTGGACAAAATTCCTCCACAGCGACGTGAGAGTGATCAATAACTACAGGAAGTGTTTGGTTGGAGTCATTACAGCTAAAGGTGGACTGATCAACTACAGGAAGTGTTTGGTTGAGTCATTGTATCTAAAGGTGGACTGATCAACTACAGGAAGTGTTTGGTAGCAGTCATTACAGCTAAAGGTGGACTGATCAACTACAGGAAGTGTTTGATGGGAGTCATTACAGCTAAAGGTGGACTGATCAACTACAGGAAGTGTTTGGTTGGAGTCATTGCATCTAAAGGTGGACTGATCAACTACAGGAAGTGTTTGGTTGGAGTCATTGCATGATTGCTGTGATCAACTACAGGAAGTGTTTGGTTGGAGTCATTACAGCTAAAGGTGGACTGATCAACTACAGGAAGTGTTTGGTTGGAGTCATTACAGATAAAGGTGGCACAACCAGTTAGAGTTTAAGGGGGAAATACATTTTTCACACATTGGCAGTTGCATAACATTGTTAATTACATAAATCAAGTCAGTATGTCATTGTGTTATTTGTTCACTCAGGTTCCCGTTACCTAATATTGGGTTTTGGTTGAAGATCTGATAACATTCAGTATAAAATGTTTTGCTAAATTAGAAAGGGGTGAAATACTTCTCCACAGCACTGTATATAGAGGCTATTCTCCCATCGTCTCAATCCCACTGAAACATTCCCCGGCTTCTCTGCGCTGTCTCGTATTGCTGCCCATAGGAGCGTTTGGTAGAGAATGAGTGATCAACAAACAGTAGATATAGATAAGATTGATATTTAAATGATTTCCTCTTAAATCTCCCCGTTATTCATGAGCTGATCTGCTATCTGGATAATCAACTCAATTTTGCCAAATAGGAGATATTCAGTAATAGGTTGGAGGTTATCTAGCAAGCGGACTTTTGTTTGACTGCCGTTACAAAGTCTGTGTGATTGGACAACACTACAGCCTACTCAGGGTGTGCTGTGTACGTACTGAGCATGCTCTGTGTTGAAATGACCTACTGCGGAAATAGAGGAACACGATAACGCTCAGAATTTAAACGGACTGTTTCGCAATGTCATCGGTGATCAAAGTTGCTCTATCATTACTAAATACCAGTTTCACTTGCCACAGCCGGCAATGTGGTGCAGTGATAATCATATTTTGGAAGAACCCTGGCAAAGTGAACATAACTTGGTTTAAAACGCTTTAAAAAACAGGCACTTCCAATCAGGACTCCAGTAATAAATATGAATTATTCCCAGTATTGAAAATTGGTAGATTTTCTGGAACAATATGAAATCACTATACAGCGCTGTTTGTAATACCAGGAGACATCCCAAAAATGGGTAATCTCACAAAACCTCTATAGAGTCCGAGCGGTTTGACCTACTAGGTGGATAATCTGAGACCACTTCACGAACACGATGGTGTTTTGCTCACAAAACCTCTGTAGAGTCCGAACGGTTTGACCTACTAGGTGGATACTCTGAGACCCCTCCACCGTTTTGCTCTACGACTCCCACAAGTGCAGAGGGACCCGTCTGAAGGTAACACAAATGAATGGAAGGTCGAAGGTAGTTTTGTGACCACAACATAGGGGGTTAAATGTCCCCCAAAAAAACAAACATATTTGCTGAGCTTTCTCATATATCCTAGATGTGGGCCAGACTCTTCAACACCTGATTCCTCTTTAGAGGTTTTTACTTTCTTCTTTGCCATTTATGACCATGTTATTCAATGCTTTTCTATGGACTAAAAAAGGAAAGGTCAAATACACTATTTGATCAAATCATTTGTTTATATATTTTGATACTTACAGGGGTCCTACAATTCTAAATCAAATACCTTAATGATCCACGATAGGAGCATCTTAAGATAATTCCATATGTTAGTTTAGAAACACACCATCCCATCTGCTGTCAGAGCCAGCCATCTCTAGCCACCGGGTAACACATTAGTACAACACAGTACATCAGTCAACAGAACAGAGAGTACAGTCCAGTATATCAGGCCAGAGTACAGTCCAGTATATCAGGCCAGAGTACAGTCCATTATATCAGGCCAGAGTACAGTCCATTATATCAGGCCAGAGTACAGTTCCATTTATCAAGGCCCGAGTAAGTCCGTATCTCAGGCCAGAGTTACAGTCCATTAGGCTACATCAGAACAATATTAGCAACAGAACCAGAGTTCAGTCACAATACCAGTCAACAGAGCAGCCAGACTACAGTCCAGTACATCAGGACAATATTAATCTCTTCTCCCACCTCCTCTGCACCTCCCTCCTAAAAAACACAGCGTTTACACTACTTTACCAATAAGCTGGGCAGATGGTGAGGTAGACATCCTTGGTATTCATATCTCCAAAAATATAAATGAACTTCCCACAATCAATTTCAAATCTGAGGTGCAGTTAGTTGCTGATTTCTGAGGCTGGTAACTCTAGTGAACTTGTCCTCTGCAGCAGAGGTAACTCTGGGTCTTACTTTCCTGTGGCGGTCCTCATGAGAGACAGTTTCATCCTAGCACTTGATGGTTTTGGCAACGGCACTTGAAGAAACGTTCAAAGTTCTTGAAATTTTCCGGATTGACTGACCTTCATGTCTTAAAGTAATGATGTACTGTCATTTCTCTTTGCTTATTTGAGCTGTTCTAGCCATAATATGGACTTGGTATTTTACCAAACAGGACTATCTTCTGTATACCAACCCTACCTTGTCACAACACAACTGACGGGCTCAAACGCATTAAGGAAAGAAATTCCACAAATTAACAAGGCACATTGAAATGCATTCCAGGTGGTGACTACCTCATGAAGCTGGTTGAGAGAACGCCAAGAGCGTGCAAAGCTGTAATCAAGGCAAAGGGTGGCTACTTTTAAGAATCTCAAATATATTTTGATTTGATTAACACTTTTTTGGTTACTACATGATTCCATATGTGTAATTTGATAGTTTTGACGATTTCACTATTATTCTACAATGTAGAAAACAGGAAAAATAAATGAGTTGGTGTGTCAACTTTTGACTGGCACTGTATATGGGGCAACAATCTCAGCTCTGTAGATGTTGCTGCGAACAGACATAGGGGGTATTGGCCTTAGCTTGTTTCTGGTCACAGGTTCAGCAATGGTTAAAAAAAAAAAATCTGAACATTCACTTAAAATTAACCTTACAACTAGCAGTGTTGGGCGATTTGAAAAGCCATAGTCAATAAGTAATAATATTGGTCGGAATGGTTTTCATCTTTAGCTCACAATCTGTGGATACTATACGATGAGAACAGTTCAAAGTGTATACATGTAAAACATCACAGCATTTAAACATATGGTACATGGAAACCAAACGAAGGTGGTGTATGGTGATAGGTGGGATGGGCTGAGAG
>NW_019944246.1:62177-71490 GCF_002910315.2 Salvelinus sp. IW2-2015 | reverse complement strand
GGATTAAGAGCTGAGGTTTATGGTGATAGGTGGGATGGGCTGAGAGGTGGGATTAAACAGCTTGTTTGGTAATGTATTGTGTGATTGCTGTATATAAAAGTACCATGTATGTACAGGGCCTATGGAAAGTATTCAGACCTCTTGACATTTTCCACTTTGTTACATTACAGCCTTAATATAAAATGGATTAAATAAATTATCCTCAGCAATCAACACACAATACCCCATAATGACAAGACGAAAACAGGTTGACATTTTTGCTAAATGTATAAAAAATAAAATACCTTATTTACATAAGTATTCAGACCCTTTGTTCTCAAAAGACTCAAATTGAGCTCAGGTGCTCAGTTTCCATTGATCATCCTTGAGATGTTTCTACAACTTGATTGGAGTCCACCTGTGGTAAATTAAATTGATTGGACATGATTTGTAAAGGAACACACCTGTCTATATAAGGTCCCACAGTTGACAGTGCATGTCTGAGCAAAAACCAAGCCATGAGGTCAAAGGAATTGTCCGTAGAGCTCAGAGACAGGATTGTGTCGAGGCACAGATCTGGGGAAGGTTACCAAAACATTTCTGCAGCATTGAAGMTCCTCAAGAACACAMTGGCCTCCATCCTTCTTAAATGGAAGAAGTTTGGAACCTCCAAGACTCTTCCTAGAGCTGGCCGCCCGGCCAAACTGAGCAATCGGGGGAGAAGGGCCTTGGTCAGGGAGGTGACCAAGAACCCGATGGTCACTCTGACAGAGCTCCAGAGTTCCTCTGTGGAGATGGGAGAACCTTCCAGAAGGACAACCATCTCTGCAGCACTCTACCAATCAGGCCTTTATGATAAAGGAGCCAGACAGAAGCCACTCCTCAGTAAAAGGCACAACAGCCCGCTTGGAGTTTGCCAAAAGACACCTAAAGACTCTGACCATGAGAAACCAGATTCTCTGGTCTGATGAAACCAGATTCTCTGGTCTGATGAAACCAGATTCTCTGGTCTGATGAAACCAGATTCTCTGGTCTGATGAAACCAGACCAGAGAAACCTGGTACAATCCCTACGGTGAAGCATGGAAGTGGCAGCATCATGCTGTGGGGATGTTTTTCAGCAGCAGGGAATGGGAGACTAGTCAGGATCAATGCAAAGATGAACAGAACAAAGTACAGAGAGATCCTTGATAAAAACCTACTCTAGAGTGCTCAGGACCTCAGACTGAGGTGAAGGTTCACCTTCCAACAGGACAACGACCCTAAGCACACAGCCAAGACAACGCAGGAGTGGCTTCGGGACAAGTCTCTGAATGTCCTTGAGTGTCCTTGAGTGGCCCAGCCAGAACCCGGACTTGAACCCGATCGAACATCTCTGGAGAGAACTGAAAATAGCTGTGCAGCAACGCTCCCCATCCAACCTGACAGAACTTGAGGACCTGCAGAGAAGAATCGGAGAAACTCCCCAAATACAGGTGTGCCAAGCTTGTAGCGTCATACCCAAGACTAGAGGCTGTAAATGCTGCCAAAGGTGCTTCAACAGAGTACTGGGTAAAGGGTCTGAATACTTAAGTAAATGTGATATGTCTTATTTTTAATAAATTAGCAAACATTTCTAAAAACCTGTTTTTTTTTGGAGGGCGGGGGGGTATTGTGTGTAGATTGAGGAAAAAATGCAATTGAATCCATTTTAGAATAAGGCCGTTACCTAACAAAATGTGGGAAAGTCAAAGGGTCTGAATATTTTCCGAAGGCACTGTATATGTAGCAGAAAAGGGGGGGGGGGTGGATGGGTTAATAAAATAAATAAAAGGTTACATAGGATCCCTGATCTCCTCACCTGTCTCCTCTCCCGTCGGGACAGGGGGTGCCCGTTGAGGACCTGCCACAGCATGCGTCCAGCGATGGTCGTGTCGATCCACAGCAGTCGGAAGCCGTGGTAGTAGTGTTTAACCTCGTCCAGAACACGTTGTCCTATAGTTCTCCTGACTATGGTGTGGTCTACTGTCGGACTGTACACCGGCCCGCCCTCCTCCAGCTTCTTGTTCTTATCCTTCAGAGAGCGGAGAGACTTCTCTACTTTAGAGTCGTCACGGAGACATCTGGAGGTGTGGATCCACCGTACCCCGACCACGTTCCCCCTCCCTCGCCAGGATCCCGTCCACTGTGGGTACCCACCACCCAGGTGGTACAGAGAGGAGGTGGTGGAGGAGCCTTCCACCACAGCAGAGTACAGCCTCATAGAAGGGGTGTGGTCTGTGGCGTGGCCTGGAACCCTGTAGCTGTCTGATGCCGTATGCAGCGAGGGGCCGAGGAAGGAGGGCGGAGCCAAGCTCCCACCTCGGACCACCAGCCTATCACCATCCATTCTACTGAAAACACAGAGACACTCAATAACAACATGAACAACAACATATAACTATTGTAAAAAATACTGTGCCCTTAAAAGGTATATAGTATGTAGGAGCCTACGTGTGGTTGTTCAATAGTTTACTCTAATTAGGGAAGGGGTGGTGGGGTTATTAAAGGCGATCTACCCCCTAAACATATTAAATATGAACAGCACACTCATTAACATGAACAACAACAAAAACACCAGTCAAACCCAGACGACSCTGGGCCAATTGTGYGTCGCCCTATGGGACTCCCAATCACGGCAGGTTGAGATACAGCCTGGAATCGAACCAGGGTCTGTAGTGACGCCTCTAGCACTGAGCCAGGAAAGAACTTCTGCCAGAGCTCGAGGGGACATAGSTTACATCCACTATGACAGACTCATTGTCCCCCCTCCCTCCCAGAAGCCTGGAAGGGATGAGAGAGCCAAGACTATGGGTTCATGGCTTCAACCCCGCAACACACACACACATATCCCTGTAATGCTTAGAGAAGATCTTATGTCAAGTGTTATTGAAGTGTTGTGGTTGCAGGTTCACTTGGTACATCTAAAGCCTTTTCTTTTGGGGTGTTGCTATAGGCCACCAAGAGCAGTGAGTATCTAAATAATATGTGTGAAATGCTTGARAGTGTATGRGATGTAAACAGAGAGGTCTACTTTCTCGGGGACCTGAATATTGACTGGTTTTCATCAAGCTGTCCACTCAATAGGAAGCTTCTCACTGTAACCAGTGCCTGTAATCTGGTTCAGGTTATTAATCAACCTACCAGGGTGTTTACAAGCACTACAGGAACAAGATCATCCACATGTATTGATCAAATTGTTACTAATACTGTAGAACTCTATTCTAAAGCTGTATCTGAACCCATTGGATGCAGTGATCACAATATAGTGGCTATATCCAGGAAAGACTAAGTTCCAACAGCTGGCCCTAAAATAGTGTATAACAGATCCTATAAAAGATTGTGACTTTTACGTGGCGGATGTTAAAAATATTTGTTGGTCTGATGTGATTAATGAGGKGCATCCAGACGCTGCACTTGATGAATTTATGAAATTACTCCTTCCAATTATTGATCAACATTATACAGAGCCATTATTGCATGGATCTCTGTTCCATCTCATATTGCTCAAAATGAACAACAAACCTGGTTTAAAGAAAAACAGATACGGCACAACGCCTCTCCCCTATTTGACATAAATAGTTTGTGTGTATGTATATGTAGGCTGTGTGCCTTCTGTAAAACATATATTTTTCATTGATTTAGTTCTGACCTTGAACTGTTCTTGTCTATTAAAATGTTCTGTATTCTCATGTTTCATATGAACCCCAAGGCTGAGTAGCTGCTGCTACTGGGGATCCTAATAAAATACCCCAAAAACAATAACCACACCACACTCATTGACAGTATCAGTTAGAAACTACCTTTGACTGGAGAGTCTGAGAGATGTACAGCTGAAACAGGAGCCATCTTGAAGCTTCCCTGAAAACACAGAGAGAAACAGATATATTGACCTATAAGGCAGGCTGCAACAGAAAAGTACATGACAGGGCAGACAGTCAGCCAGTCAGTTGACAGTATGCCACCCGGTCCTCGAGGGGTTTGCGAAACCACTCAAGGCAAAAGAACAGCCGGACCTCCTCAGCCATTGCACAAGTTGTCTTCATCAGCAGCTCTGTTGTAAGAGCCCTGTGCTAGTCGGGAGCACGAGTACAGGACACTACAAAGCTGCTTCCGACCGTTCTATGACAGATGCCGGGAACTGTGGTAGTCCATGTGGGGTCAAACGACATCAGGAGAGCTGGCTCAGGACTTCAGGAAAATTATTTTAAAGAACACTAAAGAGCACTGAAAGATTCCAAAAAGCGACCAATTATTTCAGGTCCGGTACCATCGTTGGTTGTGAAAAATTCAGCAGGCTACTGGCATTACACACCTGGCTACTGGCATTACACACCTGGCTGCTGGCATTACACACCTGGCTGCTGGCATTACACACCTGGCTGCTGGCATTACACACCTGGCTGCTGGCATTACACACCTGGCTACTGGCATTACACACCTGGCCAAAAGATTACCGTAGCTCTGTTGGAATGACTTTTATAGAGAACTTCTGCACCTTCTGGAAACAGATGATGCTCTACAGGAATGAAGGAGTCCATCCAAATCATCTCCTGGACTCAACGCATTTCAAGGCTACGTTGAGACTGACTTATCAATGACCCTTGACTAGCTCAGTGAATCCCTACCATTGTGTCGCCGAGCTATCATGATGCTGCATCAAATATACTTCATCCCATGGGTGTTGGCAGACACAATGTAAATAACTTTATTTGTCCCCCTAATTGCCTGAATACCTCTTGATCCTACAGCTATTAGATGCAGTAATCATGAGCCTATGAATCAGAGTTACACTGTTAGCACCTTGATGATACAGTGGTAACAATACATAGTTATAACGTCTACCGAATAGACAGACATTCCAACGGGGGCGGTGTTGCGGTTTATATTCAGAACCACATTCCTGTAAAGCGCAGAGAGGATCTCATGTTAAATACTGTTGAAGTAAAATTAAAATAATTACATTTGGAAAAATGTTAACTAGTTTTTCAACCACTCCACAAATTTCTTGTTAACACACTATAGTTTTGGCAAGTCTGTTAGGACATCTACTTTGTGCATGACACAAGTAATTTTCCCAACAAATGTTTACAGACAGGTTATTTCACTTGTAATTCACTGTATCACAATTCCAGTGGGTCGGAAGTTTACATACACTAAGTTGACTGTGCCTTTAAACAGCTTGGAAAATTCTAGAAAATTATGTCATGGCTTTAGAAGCTTCTGATAAATGATGTCAATTAGCCTGAGTCAATTGCAGGTGTACCTGTGGATGTATTTCAAGYCCTACTGTCAAACTCAGTGCCTCCTTGCTTGACATCATGGAAAAATCAAAAGAAATCAGCCAAGACCTCAGAAAAAAAGAGGTAGACCTCCACAAGTCTGGTTCATCCTTGGGAGCAATTTCCAAACGCCTGAAGGTACCACGTTCATCTGTACAAACAATAGTACGCAAGTATAAACACCATGGGACCACGCAGCCGTCATACCGCTCAGGAAGGAGACGTGTTCTGTCTAGAGTCCAAGTACCACTTCTGCTAACACCCTCTAAACACACCTACACCTCTACTAAACACCAAATAACACCGCTATAAGAACAGGACCTACACTCTAAAACACCTACCCCTCTATAACACCTCTATAAAAGCACCTACAAACTTACCATAAAGAACACCTGCTACGTAAACACACACTCATATAATAGAAACACCAAATACGCGCTCAGTATGGAGAAGCACAAGACCAGCTCTAAAAAACAGCTGCTACCTAGGAGACACGATAAACAAACACCTACACCTCTATAAACCGTAACTATAAACACCTCCATAAAAAACCTTAACACCTCTATAAACATCTCTAACACCTCTATAAACACACTACACCTCTATAACATCAGAATACAGAATCATAACACCTCTATAAACACGTACACCTCTATCAACACCCTACACCTCTATAAACACCTCAGCCTTCTAAATACGATGTACAGCGCTAACACCTACTATACAAGCACCTAACTAATAACAGCGACTACACCGTCCTAAATAAACACCTCTATAAAACACCTACACCTCGAATAGAACACCCTACCACCTCTTCATAAACACCTAACACTCTATAAACACCCTCACCTCTAAATAAGCAAACCCACACCTCTATAAACACCTAAACGACCTCTAATAAACGAGACCTACACCTGACTAATATGTAACGATACAGCCTAAACTGACACCCCTCTCCCATATAACACCATACAAACCTCAAATAGTGAGAACACCAGTACCACCTCTGTGATGAAGACCATAATAAGAACGACCTACGACCATAATTAAGACCCTAACTACTCAAACACCGCTACCTAACCTCTAACCAGGAAACACCTCTATTAACACCCATTAGAACACCTGACCAGTCCTCTAATAAACGAGACCTGAAACACCTCGTCATAAAAGGATCCACCATACACCTCTCAAATAAAAGGACCGCACCTGACCACCTCTATAAACACCTCTATTAAAACAGCGGCTACCACCTAACTGTATAAGGAACAGCACTCTATAAACCACAACCAACGTACACGCTACATAAGTGTGAAACACCCTTGAACACCATTCTATGAAACGAGCTCTCTATAAGAACACCTAAAACACCTCGTTAATAAACACTAAAACAGCAACTATAAACAGAAGCTAACTATAAATATAAGACACTCCTTATAAACAAGCCATCTAAATAAAAAACAGCACTCTCATAAACACCTCTAAGTAACAAACCAAGCGCGATAACTATAAAAACACCCATCTATAACACAAACACTCATAGAGTGCGATCACCTGACCACCGTCTATAAACATCCAGGTTCTATATGAAAACACCCAATTACACCTCTATAAACCCATCTCCTCTATATAACGAACCTAACCAAAACCTCTATAAACACCTCGCTAGTAACAACACTAAGACCCTCATATAAGCACCTCTATAAACACCCACACCTCATATAAACACCTACAACCTCTATAAACACATATCAGCTATTATTTAAAACGCCCACCTCCTATAAACAAGCCTCTACAACACCCTCATAAAAAACACCGTACACGGTCTCATATACCACACCTACTAAGTGAAGACACCTACTAGCCTCTTGAAATAAATCACCGTAAACACCTCTATGAAACAGCCGCAATATAGACAACACCTACCACCCTCTGATGAAACACCGCTCTAAACACCAACGACCGTCTATTAACGACACAAACCACCGTCTATAAACCCATACACCCTCTAATAAAGACAACCTCGGTGACATAAGACACGCTACACTCTAAATAAACACCTCTAATAAATGCAACCTGACCTACATATACACCTCTATAACACACCTATAGAACACCACACCTCTATAAAACACCCGTACACCTCATATATAGGACAACATCTACAACACCTCTATACGAACACCGGTACACCTCTATAAGACGACCAATCTATAACACATACCACGCTCAATACCTGAACAACCTCTACCTAAACACCTCTGATAAAACACCTACACCTCTACATAAAACACCTCTATAAAACACCTAGCAACCTCTATGAAGACGACCTACACCTCTATTAAACATCCTCACAATGATAAACAGACACCTCAATATAAAACCACCATCTATAAACACCGTTAGCGACCATCGTATAACAACACCTACACCGTCTTATAAAAAGCACCGTACACCTCTATAAGAACATCCTAGCAGCCTCGTATAAGACCACCTCAAATAATAGCCAACAGCCTGCACCTCAATCAGAAACAACCGCAATAGTAACGGAGGAGTGAGCAGCGTTAACACAGTACACCTACTAAACACCATCTTATAACACCACACAGTTTACACCTCTATAAAACACCATAACACCCTGATAAACACGACTACCACTAGCTCATAGAAATCAGCGCTCTAATAAACACCGTACACCTTCTGATAAACACCAACACTAACACCATACACCTCTATCAAAACACCATCATCTATAAACAACATACCTCTTACACACATAACACCTCTATACACACACCTACGAGCCTCATAATAACAACACAATACAACCTCTTAGTAAAGAACACCTAACAACCTCTAATAAAAACCACATCATATAAATGCACCTATCACTCTATAAACAACAAACCTCTAATAACAACCACTCTATAAACATTACACCTCTAATTAAACACGCTCTACTCCAAACAACCTACAACCTCATATACAGACACCCCACGACCTCTGATAGAACAGCCAATCTATAAGACACAGAAACACCTCTAAATAACACGACACTCTGCTAAATAAACACGCTGTAACACAACTGTCGTAGTCATGATACACCTGACACTCACTAGTCAAAACACTCTACAGCCGGTCGGCTATTTAAACGAGCTCGTTACACCTCTATAAACTTAAGACCACCTGTAACACCGCATAACCTCTATAAACACACCCTATAAAAAACACCTTAAACCACCTCTATAAACACACTCTATAAAACACCCTACACCCCTAATAAACACCTCTATAAACACCCTACCACACCTATAAACCACCTCTATAAACACCCTCTATAAACACCTACACCTCTATAACACCTACACTCTACAACCTCTCATTAAACACCTCTATAAACACCCTCTATAAACATCCAAACACCTCATGAAAACACTCACTCTATAAACACCTACACTCTCTATAAATACACTTCTATTAAAACACCTACACCTCTATAAACACCTCTATAAACACCTACACCTCTATAAACACAAAACACCTCTATAAAACACCTCTATAAACACCTACACCTCTATAAACACCTTACACCTCTATAAACACCTACACCTCTATAAACACCTACACCTCTATAAACAAACTCTATAAACCACCTCTATAAACACTCTAAACACCTCTATAAAACACCTCTATAAACACCTACACCTCTATAAACACCTTCTATAAAACACCTCTATAAAACACAAACACCTCTATAAACACCTCATAAACATCTAAACACCTCTATAAACACCTCTATAATAAAACACCTACACCTCTATAAAACACCTCTATAAACACCTCTATAAACACCTCTAAAACACCTACACCTCTATTAAACCACTTCTATAAACACCTCTATAAACACAAACACCTCTATAAACACCTCTTATAACAACATCTAAAACACCTCTATACAACACCTCTATAAAACACCTACACCTTCTAATTAAAAAAACAAATAAACACCTATAAACCCTTCTATAAACCACCTCTATA
>NW_019944246.1:51319-62152 GCF_002910315.2 Salvelinus sp. IW2-2015 | reverse complement strand
CCTAGAGATGAACGTACTTTGGTGCGAACAGTGCAAATCAATCCAGAACAACAGCAAAGGACCTTGTGAAGATGCTGGAGGAAACAGGTACAAGAGTATCTATATCAACATAACCTGAAAGGCCGCTCAGCAAGGAAGAAGCCACTGCTCCAAAAACGCCATAAAAAAGCCAGACTACGGTTTGCAACTGCACATGGGGACAAAGATTGTACTTTTTGGAGAAATGTCCTCTGGTCTGATGAAACAAAAATAGAACTGTTTGGCCATAATGACCATTGTTTTGTTTGGAGGAAAAAGGGGGATGCTGCAAGCCGAGGAACACCATCCCAACCGTGAAGCACGGGGTGGCAGCATCATGTTGTGGGGTGCTTTGCTGCAGGAGGAGCTGGTGCACTTCACAAAATAGATTGCATCATGAGGTAGGAAAATTATGTGGATATATTGAAGCAACATCTCAAGACATCAGTCAAGAAGTTAAAGCTTGGTCGCAAATGGGTCTTCCAAATGGACAATGAACCCAAGCATACTTCCAAAGTTGTGACAAAATGGCTTAAGGACAACAAAGTCAAGGTATTGGAGTGGCCATCACAAAGCCCTGACCTCAATCCTATAGAACATTTGTGGGCAAACTGAAAAAGCTTGTGCGAGCAAGGAGGCCTACAAACCTGACTCAGTACATCAGCCCTGTCAGGAGGAATGGGACAAAAATCACCCAACTTATTGTGGGAAGCTTGTGGAAGGCTACCCGAAACGTTTGACCCAATTTAAACAATTTAAAGGAAATGCTACAAATACTAATTGAGTGTATGTAAACATCTGACCCACTGGGAAAAGTGATGAAAAAAATTAAAGTTGAAATAAAATCATCTCTCTACCACTACTCTGACATTTCACATTCTTAAAAAAATAGTTGACCTAACTGACCTAAGACAGGAATTTTACGATGATTAAATGTCAGGAATTGTGAAACATTTATTTTAATGTATTTGGCTTAGGTGTGAATATAACTTCCGACTTCAACTGTATATAAAACTACACAAAAACCTACACCTCCATAAAAACCTACACCTCTATAAACACCTACCTCTATAAACACCTCACCTCATTAAACACATCTATAAACACACCATACACCTCTATAAACACCATACCTCTATAAACACCTCTATAAACACCTAACCTCTATAAACACCTACACCTCTATAAACACCTACACCTCTATAAACACCTACACCCTATAAAAACACCTCATAAAACACCTCACCTCTATAAACACTCTAAAACACCTACACCTCTATAAAACACCTCTATAAACACCTCTATAAACACCTACACCCTATAAAACACCACACCCTATAAAACAAACCACCCTCTAAAACACCTCTATAAACACTACACCTCTATAACACACCTCTATTAAACACCTACACCTCTATAAAACACCTCTATAAACACCTCTATAAACACTACACCTCTATAAACACCTACACCTCATAAACACCTACACCTCTATAAACACCTACGCTCTATAAACACCTACACTCTATAAAACACTCTATAAACACCTACACCTCTATAAACACCTCTATAAACACTAACCTCTATAAACACCTCTATAAACACCTCTATAAAACACCTACACTCTATAAACACCTACACCTCTATAAACACCTACACCTCTATAAACACCTCTATAAACACCTACACCCTATAAACAACCTCTAAAAACCACCTACACCTCTATAAACACCTCTATAAACACCTCTATAAACACCTACCACCTCTATAAACACCTACACCTCTATAAACACCAAACAGCTCTATAAACAGCTCTATAAACACCTCTATAACACCACACCTCTATAAAAACACCTCTATAAACACCTTACACCTCTATAAACACCTCTATTAACACCTCTATAAACACCTACACCTCTATAAACACCTACACCTCTATAAACACAAACACTCTATAAACACTCTATAAACACCTCTATAACACCTACACCTCTATAAACACCTCTATAAAACACCTACATAAAACCTACACCTCTATAAACACCTACACCTCTATAAACACCTACACCTCTATTAACACATCTATAAACACCTACACCTATACACCACACCTCTATAAACACCTACACCTCATAAAACACCTACACCTCTATAAACACCTACACCTCTAAAACACCTACACCTCTATAACACACCTACACCTCTATAAACACCTACACCTCTATAAACACCTACACCCTATAAAACACCTCTATAAACACCTACACTCTATAAAACACCTCTATAAACACCTACACCTCTATAAACACCTACACCTCTATAAACACCTCTATAACACCTACACCTCTATAACACAAACAGCTCTATAAAACAAGCTCTATTAAACAGCTCTATAAACACCCTATAAACACCTCTATAAACACCTCTATAAAGACCTCTATAAACACCTCTATAAACACCTACACCTCTATAAACACAGTACAAGAAGTATCTATATCAACATAACCTGAAGGCCGCTCAGCAAGGAAGAAGCCACTGCTCCAAAACCGCCATAAAAAAGCCAGACTACGGTTGCAACTGCACATGGGGACAAAGATTGTACTTTTTGGAGAATGTCCTCTGGTCTGATGAAACAAAAATAGAACTGTTTGTCATAATGACCATTGTTGTTGGAGGAAAAAGGGGATGCTTGCAAGCCGAGGAACACCATCCCAACCGTGAAGCACGGGGGTGCAGCATCATGTTGTGGGTGCTTTGCTGCAGGGGACTGGTGCACTTCACAAAATAGATTGCATCATGAGGTAGGAAAATTATGTGGATATATGAAGCAACATCTCAAGACATCAGTCAAGAAGTTAAAGCTTGGTCGCAAATGGGTCTTCCAAATGGACAATGAACCCAAGCATACTTCCAAAGTTGTGGCAAAATGGCTTAAGGACAACAAAGTCAAGGTATTGGGTGGCCATCACAAAGCCCTGACCTCAATCCTATAGAACATTTGTGGCAGAACTGAAAAAGCTTGTGCGAGCAAGGAGCCTACAAACCTGACTCAGTTACATCAGCCCTGTCAGGAGGAATGGGACAAAAATCACCCAACTTATTGTGGAAGCTTGTGGAAGGCTACCCGAAACGTTTGACCCAATTTAAACAATTTAAAGGAAATGCTACTAAATACTAATTGAGTGTATGTAAAACATCTGACCCACTGGGAAAGTGATGAAAAAAATAAAGTTGAAATAAATCATTCTCTCTACCACTACTCTGACATTTCACATTCTTAAAATAAAGTGTGATCCTAACTGACCTAAGACAGGGAATTTTTACGATGATTAAATGTCAGGAATTGTGAAACATTTATTTTAAATGTATTTGGCTTAGGTGTATATAACTTCCGACTTCAAACTGTATATATAAAACTACACAAAAACCTACACCTCCATAAAAACCTACACCTCTATAAACACCTACACCTCTATAAACACCTACACCTCTATAAAAACACATCTATAAACACCTACACCTCTATAAACACTACACCTCTATAAACACCTCTATAAAACACCTACACCTCTATAAACACCTACACTTCTATAAACACCTACACCTCTATAAACACCTACACCTCTAAAACCACCTCTATAAACACACTACACCTCTATAAACACCTCTATAAACACCTACACCTACACCTCTATAAACACCTCTATAAACACAAACACCTCTATAAACACCTCTATAAACACCTACACCTCTATAAACACCTCTATAAACATGTACATAAATGTTCAAATTCATGCAATAAACAACCCAATCAGTGTGTACATGTGTCATGAACAGACCTAACGTCCGCTGCATCAATGGACTGATTGTTGATGAAATTGAGACTGCTGGCATGTCCCTGCTACTCCCTAACAACATGTCTCCATGCTTCACAACATCGCAGACCGACACAATGTGTTTTGCACTGGTGGTTTATACCAGGTTTAACTTGCTATTACACGCGGATCATTTGAAATAGACCTGTTTTACGCAGACTGTCTCGGCACGGCAGTGCTGTGAGATAGATAGACAGCGAAACGGCACCATAGCAGGCCAGGGAAACGGCACCATAGCAGGCCAGGGAAACGGCACCATAGCAGGCCAGGGAAACGGCACCATAGCAGGCCAGGGGAAACGGCCACATAGCAGGCCAGGGAAACGGCACCATAGCAAACTGGAGCGGCTGGTTAAGGAGTCGACTGGAGGAGGAGGTACCCATCCCTATGAACAAGCCTGCCCTCGAATGACGTATCCTCCCCTTACATGAATTCGCTCCATTCGCAAGGTGTGGTGCCTGAAGCGACCACATTTCCGACCACATTACACCGCAAAATACATACATGACATGTTTATGGATATAACAGCATGACAAAATACATTTGAATGTTAATGGACTAAAAGCTGTCGAGGATCTGAACCCCGATGGTTTGTATAGGAAGTGGATGCGCTAGACTAGAGAGCTTTATTCGAATAATGACAGTCGCATCCACACCAACCGGGGAGCCTGGTGATAGGGAGATTTGACAACTAACGTTAGCTGTAGCTACGTCTTCTAGGCCTCACGGACCGTTTCACCCCCTGACATTAGTATTGGCCTTAGATGACCTGACAATGTAATCACAACCTCTAGAACAGAAACACTAAACGTTAAATGCCCAAGTTGAACCGCTTAGCTAACGTTGTAGCTAATAGATGAGCTGGAATCCGTCTAGAAGTTGTTGCGGCGCCTCTGTCCGCGGCGTTTTGTCCGCGGCGCTGTAAAGCCCGGTGTAATTGATCAACAACAAAGGCCCGAACGTCCATGACAGGACCACGCCACAACACACGTTTCTGGAACCGGTATACACCGTTAGCGGCGGAGCTACTGTTAGTTGCTAACTATAGTAACTTATTAACAGAAATAGCCCGTATAGTTAGCTAACGTTACCATTATCTCAGTGAAACAACTCGTTAACCTCTACACGGTCATAAAACACTTAAACTATGAACATMTATCATTCTACAAAGCCAAGGGTTTGACTAATGTTAGCAACTTAACTATCTGAACCAGCTAATCTCACTAGTTTAACTACGGTTTCATCATTAACCAACAATGACATTCACAGCTAAACAGCATTGGCAGTCTACCTACAATGTCAAAACCACCAAATACAAACCAAGACATAAGTTACAACAAAAGACGTATACACGTATCTACAGTTACAGTCGACATGAAGAATCATTCTCACCTTTGCGGAACTCGCTCTTTAACGACCGAGATGTTTTCATCAACGGAGTGCGAGACCGCGTCAACAGGATTAACGCCATTCTGATCAACTGCTAACGGAGTTTAGCTGGTTAGCCAACTGGTTAAAACTAATGGGAAAACCAACGCTAACGTGCTGCTAGCTACTTCAATATGTCACTAGCTGAACTAGCCCCATGTCCTTGCTTTCTCCGTGGGTGAGTGCGGCGAGGTGGATGAACTGCGGATTATATTGGCTTCCGTCTTCGTCTATCTTCTTCTTCTTCTTCTTTAAAGTTTAATGGCAGTCTACACCTATTTGTGAATCGCCGCCACCTACTGTACCGGCTATTGAAACAAAACATAATATATTCCATTGCGGGAAGGGGGGTATCCGAGATAATACAAAAATCAATCAAACAACCATCATTCAGTCATATTCAAAWCACATCTCTACACAGGTGRCTGTGAGGACGGAGCATTCATCGACAMGATTCCRTGTAATGCCTCTCTAGAGAAGTCCCTGAGTCCCAAAAAGCGKTCAGCTGCACTCCTGGTGCCTGTTTTCTCAGATGTCCTCTTCGTTTGCACTGTGCAGTTGATAACCAAAGTAATAACCGCAAAAAAAAAGTCCWCCTTCTTAACGTGCAACATGTCAGGATCCCTCTGCTGACAAGGAACATCATCTGGTGTCTCTGCTCCTACTACCATTCTACTACCAGTTCTTCAACTTCCCTCCTTTCTTCCCAACGCCTCCAGATAGGAGACATTCTGGACAGCACGTATTCCTCCGTCTCCTTCACCCAAACAGGACACTGCAGAAAGTTAGGTGCATGTTCACCACCACAATTGAAGCATTTAGGCTCAGCTGGCATATAATACTCCTCCCGTCTATATACACTTGACACATGACAAAACAATGTACATTTATCACACTGTATGGGTTAGGGCACGAAGGCTCTCACAGGGAATCTCATGTAACCCAAATACACGTGAGACTCATCAAAAAACAATAGAACGGATGGAGTGGGCTTCCGCACTCTATAAATCCTTTACTTCTAGCGCCACCCCAGAGATAAAACCCTCGATAGGCGCCCTGCTTCGAAGATCGACACACTCCAATCCGACATCTCGAGGCGCAAAGCAGGCTCCTTCTGTTCCATAGAAACAAAAAAWAWAWAAAAAATAAGCCCACTTCTCATTATTCTTATTGATGCCACCTCACCCAACGCATCCACAATTTTAATAGAATTGTGGTAACAACTCTCTGGTAACAACATCGATTAAAAACCCTTATTCTGACCAAAAAAGACGAAGAACTAGGTTTGGATTGACTAGTTTCCACTACCATTTTAGTTCTCTTATTCCCTTCTGCATTCTCCACTGTAATCCAATTCCTCTCACTCTCATGTCCACTCCACAAGCAATCTAATTCAAACAGAATATCCACTTCCGCCATTTTCCCGTTGATTTATGTCTTCCTGGAGACCGATTTGAGTAGATTACCGTTCTCCTGGCAGCAGGATATAATGACAGCATCATGATTGCAGATTTATTTTTTTCAAAATAAGAGTAAAATCAATCAAATGTTTTTGTCACATGTGTCGAATACAGCAGGTGTAGACTTTACCGTGAAACGTTTACCTACCAACCCTTTCCCAACAATTCTGAGTGAAAAAGTAAGAAGCATTTGCAAAAAAGGAAATAGTAACACAATAAAAAAATTATGAGAATATTTAGACCACCCACTCATTCAAGGGTTTTTCTTTATTGTAACTATTTTCTACATTGTAGAATAATTGTGAGTTTGAGTTTATTTATTTTTACAGGGATTGAATCAACATTTCAGTAAAAGTGCCGGTTTTAGCCAACCAGCTAATTTTCAACCGCAGCCCCTGGGCACGTTATTAAAAACAATTACAATAACAATACAGACAATCAGTGAGCACATGCAGAGCAACATAGGACAAGCAAGATGTAGAATGCAGACAGAGAAACATAGCACAAAAAGCAGCAAGACAAAATCCATAAAATCAACAAAGTGTTTCCACACCTCACAAGCTACAGACAACAGATAACATGGAAAGCGGCAATACACAGCTAGGGATTATGTTCACAAATCTGATTGACCTTTAGCCATGTCTTCATGTTTTTTGTGAAAGTGTGATATGTGGTGCAGTTATGTGTGTGATGGCAGTGTATTCCAAACATGGGAAGCTCTCACAGAGAAAGCAGATTGACTAAAGGTGCTTTTCCTTATTGGGATCGGTGTCCCTTCCACGGGACGGTTGAGCTAACGTAGGCTAATGCGATTAGCATAAGGTTGTAAGTAACAAGAAAATTTCCCAGGACATAGACATATCTGATATTTGCAGAAAGCTTAAATTCTTGTTAATCTAACTGCACTGTCCAATTTACAGTAGCTATTACAGTGAAAGAATACCATGCTATTGTTTGAGGAGAGTGCACAGTTTTGAACATGAAAAGTTATTAATAAACAAATTAGGCACATTTGGGCAGTCTTGATACAAAATTGTGAACAGAAATGCAATGGTTCATTGGACCAGTCTAAAACTTTGCACATYCACTGCTGCCATCTAGAGGTCAAAATCTAAATTGTACCTGGGCTGGAATAATACATTATGGCCTTTCTCTTGCATTTCAAAGAAGATGGTACAAAAAAAATACAAAAGAACGGTTGGTTTTTTATTTGTATTGTCTTTTACCAGATCTATTGTGTTATATTATCCTACATTCCATTCACATTTCCACAAACTTCAAAGTGTTTCCTTTCAAATGGTACCAAGAATATGCATATCCTTGCTTCAGGTCCTGAGCTACAGGCAGTTAGATTTGGGTATGTCATTTTAGGAGAAAATTGAAAAAAAGGGGTGGATCCTTATTKAGGGAACTATACAGTCACCTCTCATGGCAGACCTTGTGGATCTGCTGCCATATGCTTGGGTTTTCGGTTTAACAAAAGTACTGAGTGGAGGGGGAGCCAGGCCATTTAGGATCTTGAATACAAGACATGCGTCGGGTGTATTGCACAAGATTTTCCCAACTTAGGAGCTCATGCTTTCTGAGGATGTAACAGTGATGATGGCTATTGGGCTTCAAATCAAGCACTTTGAGAGCCTGTTTGTAGACAGACTGAATGGGTTTTAACAGCAAGCTTGGGCCCAACTAGTCAAGCAGTATGTTAAGTGGGGGAGTATCGTAGATTTGAAGTATAGTTTTGCTAGTCAAACAATTTCGTATAAGTCAGAAATTAGCTAGGTTGAATTTGGTTATTTGAGTTACCTTTTTCACCTGCTTTTTAAAAGTGAAGTTGGAATCAAGTATGATGCCAAGGTACTTATAATCAGATACCACCTGGAGCTTCTCCCCTGACACACAGACATCTGGCTTAGTAGTAWCAGTTGTCCTCTTTGTGAAGAACATGCAGACAGTTTTTTTCACATTGAGATGCAAACATGAGTCACTGAGCCACTTTGTAACCTGGACCATTACAGTAGTGAGTTCATGTGCAACTTGTTGTTTGCTCTTTGCATACACATATATCACTGTATCATCTGTACACATCTGAACTTCAGACCCAGAAGGCAGGTTAGTGGGGTGGCAGGTAGCCCAGTGGTTAGAGCGTTGGCCTAGTAACCAAAAGGTTGCAAGATCAAATCCCTGAGCCGACAAGGTAAAAATCTGTCGTTCTGCCCCTGAACAAGGCAGTTAACCCACTGTTCCTAGGCTGTCATTGAAAATAAGAATTTTCACCAGTTATGTTCATCAAAACGTTTGCCTTGGCCTGTCTGATTTCTTTCATCACCTTATTTCTCAACAAGGTAAACCTACGTCTGTCATGCTCTAATTTGGATCTTAGGGCTATTTTTTAGAGCATAATCTCGTTCTTTCATCAGTTTCCTCCATTTAGCCAAGGAAGAGTGCTCTTTTGGCCAGGTTTGGATTTGATTTTCTTTAGGAAGCCATTTATTGTAGTCTGGATTGTGGATAGAAAAACCTGACTATCAGCTTCCACGTCTGTATAGGACAAGAGATCATTCCAGTTTATTCCCTTAATTGCGTTTTCAAAATAGTTGAATTCACTCTTAGGTATTCTGAGTTGATCCGGCTTTCTAACAGTAGAGAGGTTAAACCTGCTCTTAGACAGCTTTCTGGCTATAAGTGTCAGATTATGATCAGACAGCCCAGTAACCATATTGAATGATTTAGTCACTCTCTCTGGTTTATTACTGAACACCAAATCAATCTGTGTTTTAGAGCAACAAGTCACCCTGGTTGGCCCTTTAACTAGCTGTGTAAGTTAAAGGATATTTGTGATCCATTTCAGGTTTTCCTACAAGACTTGTCTTCATAATTAATATTAAAATCTCCCATTAAGATGACCTCTTTCCCAAAATCACATTCCCTAAGCATGTTATTAAACTGATCAAAAAACACACTTTGGTGGAAGATGGTCTATACATTCCAATAAGGGTAAAATACATTTGGGGAGACAGTGTAATGTTCAGGCCAATACATTCTAGTTCATTATCACATGACCACTCAATTTGTTTACATGGGATATGTTCTTTAATGTAAATCATCACACTCCCTCCTCTTCCTTCAATCCTGTCTCTCCTGAAAACATTTTACCCAGGCTCAATCCAAACAGTATATGGAGAGTTTTTATGGAGCCATGTCTCTTAAAGGGAGAGGAAGTCAAGGTTGGAGTCTGTCAGAAGTTGAATTTGGAACTTTTTGGAATGCCACTACCCCCCTAGTAGACCGCTGGGCTCGTGGGTCCCAGATAACTCCAGAGCAATTGACAAATTGAAAAAAGTCAAATATTCTGTGTTTGGTTTTGATTAGGGGCAGTTCGGTAGTGCAATTAACTATCCCTTCAGCTTGCACTGGATGCGGGGAACTAATTAAAACAGATTGCATTCTGGGAGCAGAGTCAGGGATCACGTATAGCAACTTGGGTATGTTTGAAGAGTTCAAATTTAATCTCGGAGCCGGGTGAGTCGAGAGAAACCATGGGACCATAGTACTCACCGGTCAATGGATGAGGCCATCCACTGCTTTCCACTCCAGTGAGTATCGCTGGCTCGGTGATGTTAGGCCCAGGGTTGAGGCTGGCTCGGTGATGTTAGACCCAGGGTTGAGGCTGGCTCGGTGATGTTAGACCCAGGGTTGAGGCTGGCTCGGTGATGTTAGACCCAGGGTTGAGGCTGGCTCGGTGATGTTATATATAATATTGCCCGTTACTATCTCCACCCGGCACAGCCAGAAGAGGACTGGCCACCCCTCATAGCCTGGTTCCTCTCTAGTAGGTTTCTTCCTAGGTTTTGGCCTTTCTAGGGAGTTTTTCCTAGCCACCGTGCTTCTACATCTGCATTACTAGCTGTTTGGGGTTTTAGGCTGGGTGTTGTACAGCACTTCGAGATATTAGCTGATGTACGAAGGGCTATATAAAATAAAATTGATTGATTGATGCAATAAAATGCTAATTAATTACTTAAAAATCATACAATGTGATTTTCGGGATTTTT
>NW_019944246.1:41123-48897 GCF_002910315.2 Salvelinus sp. IW2-2015 | reverse complement strand
GGCCCAGGTTGAGGCTGGCTCGGTGATGTTAGGCCCAGGGTTGAGGCTGGCTCGGTGATGTTAGCCCAGTGTTGAGGCTGGCTCGGTGATGTTAGACCCAGTTGAGGCTGGGTCGGTGATGTTAGGCCCAGGGTTGAGGCTGGCTCGGTGATGTTAGGCCCAGGGTTGAGGCTGGCTCGGTGATGTTTAGGCCCAGTGTTGAGGCTGGCTCGGTGATGTTAGACCCAGTTTGAGGCTGGCTCAGTGATGTTAGACCCAGGGTAGAGGCTGGCTCGGTGATGTTAGACCCAGGGTTGAGGCTGGCTCGGTATGTTAGACCCAGGGTTGAGGCTGGCTCGGTGATGTTAGGCCCAGGTTGAGGCTGGCTCGGTGATGTTAGGCCCAGGGTTGAGTTGCACATCCCCGGAGAGCAGGAGGGAGTGAACAGGTAGTTTAACATTTTATGATAAATGTTTGACTTGTGTTTGTTACGCCTAAGCGGTTCAGTGGAATAGGGAGCGAGGTAGACTGGGCCATTATTTAGAACATTATGGTATGCTGTGTACTGTCGCTCCGTGGACCGGTGAACCAATGTTTGGTGTTGATATTCTCCGGTAGTAGACTGATTGTGTCATCCCAGCAAGGACGCACTGAGATTATCTAGAGCAGCTACATAACTGACAATCATGGCAAAGTACTGGAGATAAACACATAATATTCTCTCTCTTTGTTTTAGATTCCGTCTCTCACAGTTGAAGTGTACCTATGATAAAAATTACAGACCTCTACATGCTTTGTAAGTAGGAAAATCTGCAAAATCGGCAGTGTATCAAATACTTGTTCTCCCCACTGTATATATATATATATATATATATCAGGACATCCCGAAATATCCCTTTAATAAATAAAAAATATACATTGATTGGTAGGTTATACTATATTTAGATATAAATGGGATGAGATTGGCTCTGGAATGTAACAACCGTTGAGCATCTGAGCTTATGGTTGATTGCAGGGAAAGGGGTTGAGTGTGTAAGAGTGTGTGTGTGTGTGTGTGTGTGTATCCCACATCTGTTGCAAGGGGGTAAGGATGTTAGGAGACAATATAGGAGGAATCAACAATAATTGTTTGCTAAAATAATAATTGCTTGACAAAAATGTAATGTAATGCAACGGCAATCCTGGTTATAGGGTTAGGGTTATAGGTAACAATCCTGGTTATAGGGTTAGGGTTAMAGGTAACAATCCTGGT
Source organism: Salvelinus sp. IW2-2015 (assembly GCF_002910315.2). Taxonomy (NCBI): domain Eukaryota; kingdom Metazoa; phylum Chordata; class Actinopteri; order Salmoniformes; family Salmonidae; genus Salvelinus; species Salvelinus sp. IW2-2015. The sequence continues at coordinate 47,666 of NW_019944246.1, read as the reverse complement.
TATAGGGTTATAGGTAACAATCCTGGTTATAGGGATTGGGTTATAAGTAACAATCCTGGTTATAGGGTTAGGGTTAGAGGTAACAATCCTGGTTATAGGGTTAGGGTTAGAGTTATAGGTAACAATCCTGGTTATAGGGTTAGGGTTAGGATTATAGGTAACAATCCTTTGCCCGAACTGCCGACATTATTACGTATATTAATTGTTAATGATGGAAATTAAGATACGCAAGATATTTGAATATATACATATATTTAATAGCTATATATAAAGAAAATGTAGGTGAGAGTGTCACGATCGTGTGGAGGAGAGACGGACCAAAACGCAGCATGAGGAAAATAAGCCATCTTCTTTTAATTAAACGAACGAAGATGAACATGAAACGAAAACACTATTACAAACAAACAAAACAACAAATGATCGTGAAGCTAAATAACGCAAGTGCCCAGACAAGCAACAAACGTTAAACAAGACAACTACCCACAAAAGCCTACTGCCTATGGCTACCTTAAATATGGCTCCCAATCAGAGACAAATGAATGACAGCTGTCTCTGATTGAGACCCAATCTAGGCAGCCATAGACATAACTAGACAACCTAACAATACTCTATCCCATACACATACAACACCCATAGACTAACCAAAACACACACAACATACAATGCCCACCCCAACTCACGCCCTGACCAACTAAAACATAATCAAAATAACATAAAAATAGGTCAGGAACGTGACAGAGAGTATTGGAAATACTTTTAGCGGTTGTTGTGATGCAAATGCGTAGCGCATAGAATTAAAAAGGTCGGATATTATCCATTCTGATCAGACAGGGTTTTTACATGGACGATACATTGGAGATAATATAAGACGAGTACTGGAAACAATAGAACACTATGAAATATCGGGGACACCAGGCCTGCTGTTCATAGAGGACTTTGAAAAGGCTTTTGATAAAGTACGACTGGAGTTTATATATAAATGCCTGGAACATTTCAATTTTGGAGAATCTCTTATGAAATGGGTTAAAATCATGTATAGTAGCCCTATATGTAAAATAGTAAATAACAGCTACTTCTCAGAATTGTTTAAACTATCAAGAGGAGTAAAACAAGGTTGTCCACTATCGGCAGATCTATTTATTATGGCCATCAAAATGTTATCTATTAAAATCAGATCCAACAATAATATCAAGGGCCTAGAAATCCAGGGCTGAAAAACAAAGGTGTCATTGTAACGCTGATGATTCATGTTTTCTTTTAAATCCACAACTTGGATCCACAGCCTCATAGAGGATCTAGATACTTTTTCTAACCTCTCTGGATTACAACCAAATTATGATCAGTGTTCTATATTATGTATTGGATCACTGAAAATACAACTTTAACATTACCGTGTAGTTTACCAATAAAATGGTCTGATGGTGAAGTGGAGATACTCGGTATACATATCCCGAAAGAAATTATCTCAATCCAATACATTTTAGCAAAAATAGATAAGATTTATTTGTGGGAAAATCCCCCTGATTAACTATTTAGTCATATCCCAGTTTACCTATTTTCTTATGGTCTTGCCTACACCTAGCAAACCGTTTTTTAATGTGAGAAACAAATGTGAGAAAAAACATTCAATTTTATTTGGAACGGCAAACCAGACTAAATTAAACGGGCCTATTTATATAATGATTATGAATTAGGAGGGCAGAAATTATTAGATATGAAAGCATTAGACCTCTCACTAAAGGCTTCAGTCATGTAAAAGTTATACGAACTGGTTCTCTAGCAAATGAGTAAGAATGTCTCACCCTATGATCAAGAAAGGCCTTTTTCCCTTTATTCAGATTACAACCTCTCCCTTTATTCAGATTACAACCTCTCCCTTTATTCAGATTACAACCTCTCCCTTTATTCAGATTACAACCTCTCCCTTTATTCAGATTACAATCTCTCTCTTTATGCAGATTACAACCTCTCCCTTTATTCAGATTATAACCTCTCCCTTTATTCAGATTACAACCTCTCCCTTTATTCAGATTACAACCTCTCCCTTTATTCAGGTTACAACCTCTCCCTTTATTCAGATTACAATCTCTCTCTTTATGCAGATTACAACCTCTCCCTTTATTCAGATTAAAACCTCTCCCTTTATTCAGATTACAACCTCTCCCTTTATTCAGATTACATTCTCTCCCTTTATTCAGATTAAAACCTCTCCCTTTATTCAGATTATAACCTCTCCCTTTATTCAGATTACAACCTCTTCCTTTATTCAGATTAAAACCTCTCCCTTTATTCAGATTATAATCTCTTCCCTTATTCAGATTAAAACCTCTCCCTTTATTCAGATTATAATCTCTCACTTTCAGTCATTTGAAAAGGAAATCATCTCCCAAATATCGCTATTTTTAAAACATAGAAAGTTGGAAGCAATTTCAGTTTAATCCACCAGAAAAGACAGAACAAATAATACAACAAATATTGTGGTTAAATTCAAATATATTAACTAATGCCGTAGAGAAAGAGCTAGGTGAAGTAAAATTAGCTTGGTAAATTGGAAAATGGTAGATTGTTGATATTGTGTGGTTGCCAGGCTCAGCAAGAGATTCTGAAAATGTAGAAGCCTAATGGGAAGATTAAAAGCCATGTCCCTGGTGCTCATGCCAGGTTGAGGGGAGTCATCACTGGTGTCCCAAAATATATGTCCATCGATGATATTAAAGAACATGTGAAGGAAGGAAAAGTGATTGAGGCCTAAAGGTTGATCAGTATGAAAGATGGTCAAAGAAGTGCTGCTGAGGTTAGAGAAGCTTATGCCTGGAAAGTATAGATAGGATTCCTTAGTTTCAATGTTAGAGAATGTGTCCCATATGCACTGCAGTGTTTTCATTGCCAAATAATGGGACATGTAGCTGCTCAGTGTGAAGGAAAGAAAAGATGTGCCAAGTGTGGAAGGGAACATGATTATGGTGAATGTGGGAGCAATGTGAAGGTTAAGTGTTGTAATTGTGGGAGGGAACATAGTGCAGAATTTGGTGGATGCCAGGTGCAGAGAGAGGCTAGAGAGGCTCAGAGATATAGAATTAGTCATGATGCATTGTATGCAGACTGCAGAGGTTGTAAGACAGATTGGTGGAACTACAGTGTGGAATGATGGAGCTCACATGGATGTACCTGTAGTAAGTGGACCTACTGTCGGGCAGGTGCTTCTGATGGTCTTGGAATGGTTTGGAGGCCTGTTCAGAAATCTGGTGCTCATGAATGTGCGGTGTCAAAGGACACTTTGATAATGAATAAAGTTGACTTCACAGCTTTTATTGGTAAGGTTATCAATATGACTCAGGTCGTGGAAAGCAGAAATGCCAGGATAGAAGGGCATTGTGGAGACGGCAAAAGAGATATTGGGGGTAATAGATGTTACGGTTGAAATGGTTGTTGACATGCTGAACAATCCTAAGGCTGGAGTGTTCCAGCATGATATAGATCAAGTTTGATGGGGTTGGGGAGGGGAAGCTGTGGTTTAAGCTAGGGATTTATTTGGTTTTGAATTTTWTTTTCATGGCAGATCATGATTGATCGTACATTCCAACACAGTACGTTGCGGCATGAACATAAACGATTGTTTGCGGACCGCCATGATATCATAGAAGAAGAACGCAGCGTTACAGTTGCTCTCAACCAATCGGAAGTGAGTATTTTTCGCGCTGATTGGGACTCAGGAACTGAGTTTCCCCGCAAGCTTTAAATTGAACGTAGTCGGCTTTTTCAAGATGATTCAAACTGACTATTTTCCAAATTGYTAACTATTCGAGAAATTCAGCAGGTAATTTAACCAATTACTATGCTTATGAGAGGAGAACGCGACTGTGATCATCTTTCAATAAACGTGTGTTTAATTTAGCATGTCATAGGCAAGTAGCTAGCTAATGTTAGCTGAATGTCAATTCACTTATCTCGCTAACTTGAATTTACTCAGAAACTAGCTAGTGTCATTGAGCGTCGGTTAATTCCGAGGATTTTCTGATTCGTTTCACTAGCTATGTGAAGTAACAGAACATTGTCATTCTGTATCTGTCATGGTTTAGTTGACGCTACTCAGCTAGACTTAGTCAATAGCCAGGGTTCCTAGCTAAATAGCTAGCTACGTTAGCTATACCTTACGCCAGTTTAGMTAAGTAGTTGTCGCGTCACAATCTCAACATTTTCAAATATTTTACCAGAGTGAGAATGTGGCGTCTATGATGTGCTTGGTAATGCATACTATTGCTGTTGTTGAAGTCCGTTAACTAGCTAGGCTTTCTCAAGTTTCCGCGGCTTTTCTCGGTGGATGATGTTGGCAGTTAACCATTCACAGTGGCTAATTAGTGAGTTATAACTATCTGGACCTTGCCTGTACTGATCATTAATTATTGGGACATYACAGTAGCAAGCGAGCCAACCAGASTGCTTAGCCAAATATGTTTATAACTAACCCTCTCGTTGTTCTGTGGCTTAGTGAGCACCTAACACGTTTTCTCGTTGCTAGTTAACGTTAGCTGCTACATTTTCAATCATGTGCGGGCGCCCACTAAGGCACTTATCAGATCAGTTTGCGTTGGTTGATGACTAGCTACCAAACTTATCGAGCTAAGCTACTCATTTAAACTGTTCAGATTTGAATGTGGAGCCATTTTAGTGAGTTAACGATGTGGTTTAGTTCTATTTTTATCAGACTGATGTATCGTCCTGTGCATTTTCAGAGTAGTTGTTTTTCTCCTGCTTGGTGCATCCCTTAGCTCTAGTCTAGAGCAGACTAGTATTCTGCCAGCAGCGCACACGATGACGTCACCTCTCGTATGGTAATGCCGAAACCTTCAAAATAAAAGGCCACGTTATATGACATTGTAATATGGATAACTCGTTCAAATCATATAGAATTGTTATCAATGGCCACTTTTATTGTGCCAACAAGAAAATGCAATAGGTCATTTGTGAAAAAAAAAAAAAATATGTTTTTAAAAATATCACTTTCGGCCGTGGGTAGGGCGTCATTGTAAATAAGATTTTGTTCTTAACTGACTTGTCTAGTTCAATAAAGGTTACACACACCACCACCACTGACCAAAAAGTTAATTTGTTGGCATTGACATATTACCAGTAAAACATAATCAAACCTATTTATTTTACTTTCTGTGCTGTTTTGTTGTTCAGTCTTTCATTCTCAACCAGGATTTCATCACACATGTCAAGCAGTGAAGTTTCAGCTCTGTCTGTCCATGGCCTCTCTTCCTTGGTGCGCACTGTCACTGTGTCCGTTTACATCTTGTCCAGCTGTGTATGTAACATTTCACGTAAACCATGTGTCTTGTCTGCATCGAAGTAGCGGTCCTTGTACATAGCATTGAGCATGGTGGTGACACAGTAAAGAGAGAATGCCACCGAATCGCTTGTTCACAGCCTGTGTSGGCAGTTTTGTTGAGCAGGCGTTTCAATGCCATGACAGAGGGTATCACGTCTGCTGCAGYRGCAGTTGATGAATTTATTTCTCTAGTCAGTTGGTTCGAATGGAGTTAGCTAGTGTGTTCATGTGCCATTGAAATGGCAGCAGCGGTATTACTACCAGCACATTCATGAGCATGCAATACTACTTTCCTCAGTACGAAATCCTCGACGACCCACTGTGCTGTCAGACTCMGCATGCTCATGGGGCTGATATCGCTCGTCCAAATGTCTGTCGTGAAGCTAATAGCAGTGCCGCTATTACTGTGTAACTCCGGTAGGGCAACATCTGAAAAAAAGTGCACTTGGTAGTGTGTACTGGTGCTCGACCAGTCAGCGAAAGCCAACATCACCCACGACAGAACGGTTGATTGTCAAGGGCAATAAATTCCATTATCTTGGCGTTAATGGATTTCACCTTGGAGTTGTTGAGCTGAAATGTTCTTACTCTTTCAAATGACTGCTGGACTTGTTGACTGCTCGATCCACACAGCAGACATTGGGCTATGTTAGGAAGGCTGTGTTATATAGGTATTTGTAAGTCGCTCTGTAAGTCGCTCTGGATAAGAGTGTCTGCTAAATGACGTAAATGTATGCACGTCAGCTTTGACGTCTGTTTTGCACATCGGCGTTAAACTAGACATCGGGTCGATGTTGGCATTTCTAGCTAATATCGGCCGATTCCAATATGTTCAACGATATATCGTGCATCCCTAACTGGTATAAATAATACAATATTAAATATTTAAGTATTTCAAATTATCCATTCATATTTCCAAACACTTGTACTGCACTAGAGTTAAAAAATAATAATCTGTATTTAAAAAGTTTAATGCCTTTTCAGGAGCGCTCTTAATAAAATGTAAATCCAATCGTGCTGCAGGAAGAAGGGTAATCTATATCCTGTTGCAGGAAGAAGGGTAATCTATATCCTGCTGCAGGAAGAAGGGTCATCTATATCCTGCTGCAGGAAGAAGGGTCATCTATATCCTGCTGCAGGAAGAAGGGTCATCTATATCCGCTGCAAAGAAGTCAGTCTATATCCTGCGCAGGAAGAAATCTCTCTGCGGG
>NW_019944246.1:39808-40516 GCF_002910315.2 Salvelinus sp. IW2-2015 | reverse complement strand
GTCATCTATATCCTGCTGCAGGAAGAAGGGTCATCTATATCCTGCTGCAGGAAGAAGGGTCATCTATATCCTGCTGCAGGAAGAAGGGTCATCTAGAACAGGTGTAGTTGTGAATGTTTTCACCTGTTGATCAAGCTTGTTGCTAATTGTTTTGACATGCTCGGTATTGTCATTCTGGAGTCTTTGTTTGAAAATTCCTATTTTGTGTCGATTAACAATGTCCCCTGGCTTTTCAAAAGATTGTGCTACTACACAGTGTACAAACCAAATAAATAGGTTTATCAACATTTTAATGTCGACAATGTGAAATCTTCTAGACCAGTGTTTCCCAACTTTTTGTGAACCGTGGCACACCTTGATGTGATATACAATTCTGCGGCACACCTACAATTTCTCCATGTATTTATTGATAATCATCTATTTTCTGTAACATATGTTTTATTGCTAAACTAGGGCTCCAAGTGGCGCAGTGCCTTGGACCGCTTCATCTCAGTGCAAGAGGCGTCACTATAGTACCGGGTTCGAATCCAGGCGTCACTATAGTACCGGGTTCGAATCCAGGCGTCACTATAGTACCGGGTTCGAATCCAGGCGTCACTATAGTACCGGGTTAGAATCCAGGCGTCACTATAGTACCTGGTTCGAATCCAGGCGTCACTATAGTACCTGGTTCGAATCCAGGCGTCACTATAGTACCTGGTTCGAATC
>NW_019944246.1:27676-39783 GCF_002910315.2 Salvelinus sp. IW2-2015 | reverse complement strand
CATCCAACTCCACCCTACTCAGCTACAGCACAGAAAGAGGAGAGAAAATAATGAATTACTCCTTATGGTCCAAAGTCCAAGACCTTAAATAAAAACTTCCACTTTCAAGTCAGTTTCGATCTGTCTAATTATTAAATTAAACTTAATGTTGTCATTCATTAACTAGAAAATCAAATAATATTTTACATCTACTCTTCGAATTGGAAATACACACAGGTGTGTGCCTGATGTCTATACCAATGGTTCCAACCGTTGTGCTGTTGAGGACTCTCAGGTGTGCTGCAAAACTTTTCCTAATCTTGACCATTTTTTATAACCCTGACTTATAAACTGTAAAGTTGACTTGGGAGCCCTAGTGTTGGTCAGATAATACATGAAATGGTTACACATGGTTCCATCTGTATGGTTGGTTCCAGTCCAGTGTGCTCATGCGGTTGTTACATTTGTATCACTGAGGGCATCACCAGCAAAGTCATTTGTATCATTTTACTTTTGTCTATAAAAACAGTTAGCACAACTAAGTCTGATAGGGTTGTGTCATTTATTTCTTAATATATGGCTCTGGGCTTAGCTATACCACAGCCTCTGCTCTAGAACAAACAGAGTGGCTTCGTGTCCATGGTTGCACCTTTACAATACAGAAAACCACTCCTCTGTAGCCCAAACTGTTTAAAACTAAAACATATTTTAAACTTATTATGGCTGCAGGGGCAGTATTGAGTAGCTTGGATGAAGGTGCACAGAAGGTGCCCAGAGTAAACAGCCTGCTCTCTCAGTCATAGTTGCATATGCATAGTATTATTAGTAATTGGATAGAAAACACTCTGAAGTTTAACTGTTTGAATTATGTCTGTGAGTATAACAGAACTCATATTGCAGGCAAAACCTGAGAAAAATCCAAACAGGAAATGGAATTCTGAGGCTGGTAGATTTTCAACCAAGCCTCCCATTGAAATCACAGCGGATATGGATGAGTTTTCACTTCCTACGGATTCCACTAGATGTCAACAGCCTGTAGAACTTTGTCTGATGCCTCTACTGTGAAGGGGGGCCGGATGAGAGGAGAATTAGTCAGGTCTGCCCTGAGGTGACCATGTGCGTTCACATGAGAGGGAGCTCCGTTCCATCGCTCATCTAAAGTCAATGTAATTCTCTGGTTGGAACGTTATTCAAGATTTATGTTAACAACATTCTAAAGATTGTTCAATACATCGTTTGAACATGTTTCTACTGACTGTTACGGAACTTTTGGACATTTCATCAGGTTTTAGTGAACTCGCTTCCTGACGTTGGATTTGTATACCACATGCGACAAAAATAGCTATTTGGACATAAATGATGGACTTACCGAACAAAACGAACATTTCTTGTGGAAGTGGGAGTCCAGGTAGTGCATTCCGACGAAGATCAGCAAAGGTAAGTGAAGATTTATAATGCTTTTTATGAGTTTTGTTGACTGCACAATTTGGGCGGGTAACTGTATGGCTTCCTTTTGTGGGCTGAACGCTGATTTCAGATGATTGAATATTGTGTTTTGCTGTAAAGCTTTTTTTTTTTTTTTTTTTTTTTTTTTTTTTTTTTTTGCATTAAGAGTAAGTGTAAGTGTATCTTTAATTCTATGTAAAACATGTATCTTTCATCAAAGTTTATGATGAGTATTTCTGTTATTTGACGTGTCTCTCTGCAATTTCTCTGGATTATTTTGGAGGCATTTCTGAACATGGCGCCAATGTAAACGGAGGTTTTTGGATATAAATATGAACTTAAATCGAACACGACATATATGTATTGTGTAATATGAAGTCCTATGAGTGTCATCTGATGAAGATCATCAAAGGTTAGTGATTAATTTATCTCTATTTGTGCTTTTTGTGACTCCTGTCTTTGGCTGGAAAATGGCAGAATTTTTCTTTGGTTGGTGGTGACCTAACATAATCGTTTGTGGTGCTTTCGCTGAAAAGCCTATTTGAAATCGGACACTTTTGTGGATTAACAACAGATTTACCTTTAAAATGGTATAAGATACATGAATGTCTAGGATTTTAATTATGAGATTTTTGTTTTGAATTTGGCGCCCTGCACTTTCCACTGGCTGTTGTCATAGTCGATCCCGTTAACGGGATTGCAGCCATAAGAAGTTTTTTCTGGTTTAGATTCGCGTGACGCTCTTAAAAGGTGTACAACACAAATTAACCATCATGGGTAAGGAACTAAGAAAATATTTCAAATAAATCCTTTTTAATTAGACAAGGACAGTTACGAACAAATTCTTATTTACAATGACTGCCTACTCTGGCGAAAATCCAGACGACTCTGGGCCAATTGTGGCCGCCTGGATTCGAACCCGGTACTATAGTGACGCCTGGATTCGAACAGTACTATAGTGACGCCTGATTCGAACCAGGTACTATAGTGACGCCTGGATTCGAACCAGGTACTATAGTGAGCCTGGATTCGAACCCGTACTATAGGACGCCTGGATTCGAACCCGGTACTATAGCGACGCCTGGATTCGAACCCAGGTATATAGCGACGCCTGGATTCGAACCAGGTACTATAGTGACGCCTGGATTCGAACAGGTACTATAGTGACGCCTGGATTCGAACCAGGTACTTAGTGAGCCTGGATTCGAACCAGGTACTATAAGTGACGCCTGGATTTCGAACCAGGTACTATAGTGACGCCTGGATTCGAAACCAGGTACTATAGTGACGCTGGATTCGAACCAGGTACTATAGTGACGCCTGGATTCGAACCCGGTACTATAGTGACGCCTGGATTCGAACCAGGTACTATAGTGGACGCCTGGATTCGAACCAGGGTACTATAGTGACGCCTGGATTCGAACCAGGTACTATAGTGACGCCTGGATTCGAACCCGGTACTTATAGTGACGCCTGGATTCGAACCAGGTACTATAGTGACGCCTGGATTCGAACCAGGTACTATAGTGACGCCTGGATTCGAACCAGGTTACTATAGTGACGCCTGGATTCGAACCAGGTACTATAGTGAGCGCTGGATTCTAACCCGGTACTATAGTGACGCCTGGATTCGAACCCGGTACTATAGTGATGCCTGGATTCGAACCCGGTACTATAGTGACGCCTCTTGCACTGAGATGAAGCGGTCCAAGGCACTGCGCCTTGGAGCCCTAGTTTAGCAATAAAACATATGTTACAGAAAATAGATGATTATCAATAAATACATGGAGAAATTGTAGGTGTGCCGCAGAATTGTATATCACATCAGGTGTGCCACGGTTCACAAAAAGTTGGGAAACACTGGTCTAGAAGATTTCACATTGTCGACATTAAAATGTTGATAAACCTATTTATTTGGTTTGTACACTGTGTAGTAGCACAATCTTTGAAAAGCCAGGGGACATTGTTAATCGACAACAAAATAGGAATTTTCAAACAAAGACTCCAGAATGACATACCGCAGCATGTCAACAATTAGCAACAAGCTTGATCAACAGGTGAAAACATTCACAACTACACCTGTTCTAGATGACCTTCTTCTGCAGCAGATATAGATGACCCTTCTTCCTGCAGCAGGAATAGATGACCCTTCTTCCTGCAGCATGGATATAGATGACCCTTCTTCCTGCAGCAGGATATAGATGACCCTTCTTCCTGCAGCAGGATATAGATGACCCTTTTCCTGCAGCAGATATAGATGACCCTTCCTTCTGCAGCAGGATATAGATGACCCTTCTTCCTGCAGCAGGATATAGATGACCCTTCTTCCTGCAGCAGGATATAGATGACCCTTCTTCCTGCAGCAGGATATAGATGACCCTTCTTCCTGCAACAGGATATAGATGACCTTCTTCCTGCAAGCAGGATATAGATGACCCTTCTTCCTGCAGCAGGATAGATGACCCTTCTTCGCACATGACCTTCTTCCTGCAGCAGGAATATAGATGACCCTTCTTCCCTGCAGCAGGAATATAGATGACCTTCTTCTTCCTGCGCAGGATATAGATGACCGCTTACTTCCTGCAGCAGGATATAGATGACCCTTCTTCCTGCAGCAGGATATAGATGACCCTTCTTCCTGCAGCAGGATATAGATGACCCTTCTTCCTGCAGCAGGATATAGAGACCTTCTTCCTCGCAGTGCCCTTCCTGCAGCAGGATATAGATGACCCTTCTTCCTGCAGCAGGATATAGATGACCCTTCTTCCTGCAGCAGGATATAGATGACCCTTCTTCCTGCAGCAGGATATAGATTACCTTCTTCCTGCAACAGGATATTAGATTACCCTTCTTCCTGCAGCACGATTGGATTTACATTTTATTAAGCGCGCTCCTGAAAAGGCATTAAACTTTTTAATACAGATTATTATTTTTACTCTAGTGCAGTACAAGTGTTGGAATATGAATGGAATAATTTGAAATACTTAAATATTTAATATTGTATTATTTATACAGTTAGGGATGCACGATTATCGTTGAACATATTGGAATCGGCCGATATTAGCTAGAAATGCCAACATCGACCCGATGTCTAGTTTAACGCCGATGTGCAAAACAGACGTCAAAGCTGACGTGCATACATTTACGTCATTTAGCAGACACTCTTATGGATGGACAGTAAGGGACGGTCTGGGATGGACAGTAAGGGACGGTCTGGGATGGACAGTAAGGGACGGTCTGGGATGGACAGTAAGGGACGGTCTCTGCCCTCGATGCCAGAGGCCCTCAACCCAGTCAGCATGAAGCAGCCGTCTGAGCCCCTGGGGGGGAGGAAGGGTCGGGGTGGGGGGGACCTGGGGGCGGACCCGGCCCTGCTGATGGACAAGGCAGCTGCTCAGCTGGCTYTGACGCTCCAGGACAGTGTTCTAAACAACATGGCCTCCCATGGTCATAGTCATGAGAGGCTGAAGGACCTGACGTCCCTCATGCTGAACGGCGACCAGGACAAGCTGCCCAAGTTGTGCCCCCCTGAGCCCCTCACCCTGAAGGGTGCTGAGGCCCCCCCCTCCCACCCCAGCCCCCAGAGGAAGGCCAACTCCCCCGAGATTAAACTGAAGATCAACAAGATGGTGTCCAAGGGGAAGCCGCCGCGCTTCGAGCCGTGCTGTGGAGAGGGACCCAACCTGCCCACGGATACTGAGGGCCTCGTGGCTCTAGCCAGCAAGGAGGGGAGGAGAAAGAGAAGACCCATTAAACTCAAACACAGCTCTACCTCTAACCCTGTTCCTGTGGAGGTGTCTGCTGCCAGTCAGCCAGAGGAGGGCACTGCTACCCCACAACAGGTGGGGGAGCTCTACTTCTCTAGTTCAATACAATGTTATTCTGTAGTAGACCATAAAAGAGAACATGAACTGTATCTTTATCTGCCTTAACAAACACTTTGGATTATAGAAAGTCTTCTTGTTGTTATATCAAGATCAACTTCATCTTACACTCCTTGTGAGTCCTTGTTCCTGAGAGTCCTGATAGTCCGCGTTGATTTGGTTTCTGACCGCGTGTTGTGCTTTCTCTCAGATCCAGCAGGTCAGTACTCTGGTGGGGTTGGAGGAGGAGAGCCTGGAGGAGGAGGAGTCTATCCCTGTCCATGCAGGGTTCTCCGTGGGTGATGTGGTGTGGACCAAGGTGTCAGGTTATCTCTGGTGGCCCTGCATGGTGTCCACTGATCCAGAACTCAACACACACCTCAAACACAAAGGTACTACACAAACACAATGCAGCGTTGTACTTCAGACACACACTGATCRTTCTGTTCCCAGGTTCTGATATGGTTTTGCTCCTTTTATTTCCTCAGCAATTAACAGCCGGACAGCTGGAATCATGTACCACGTCCAGTACTTTGGAGACACCCTGGAGAGAGGCTACATCTTTGAGAAGAACATGGTGTCATTCAGGGGGGAGGAGCAATATGTCGAYCTCTGCCATGGCAACAAACAACKTGCCTCCCGGGTCGTCCACAGGAAGGTCAGATGTGATTTATTAGGATCCCTATTAGTCAACGCCAATGGGGACAGCTAGTCTTACTGGGGTCTCCATTAGTCAACACCAATGGGGACAGCTAGTCTTACTGGGGTCTCCATTAGTCAACCCACGCTTGGGTAGCAGAATGACTCAAATCAAATCAAATTTGATTAGTCACTCATACACATCTGTTAGCAGATGTTAATGGACGCAGGTGTAGCGAAAATGCTTGTGCTTCTAGTTCTTTGACATGCAGTAATAACAACAAGTAATCTAACCTAACAATTCCAAACTACTACCTTAACACACAAGTGTAAAGGGATAAAGAATATGTACATAAAGAAATATGAATGAGTGAGGTGTACAGAACGGCATAGGCAAGATGCAAGTAGATGGTATAGAGTACGGTATATACATATGAGATGAGTACGTGTAGGGTATGTAAAACATAAAGTGGCATAGTTTAAAGTGGCTAGTGTACATGTATTACATAAAAGATTGTTACTCTGACTTTCCCTCCAGGCCTGAGGACAAAAGACAGATTAGGAGTGGCTATAGAGTCAGCTACCATCCTCAGTAGCTTTCCATCTAAGTTGTCAATGACAGGAGTTTTCATTACTGTACGATCGAATACACAATCATTTTTGCACACATCTCCACACTAACTTTTACAAAATTCAAACTTGCAATACTTTTCTTTCATTATTAGTTTTTAATGCGATGAGTACGAAGGCTCACTGCTTGTTGTTGGCATTTTCCTGCCTAAGTTTGCCCACTTTGCCAATTAAGGTAATTAGGTTGGGCGATAGGCCTAAAACTGAGCGATCATACATATTATATATATATATATATATATCTTGATAAAAAACATGTTTTTTCTTCTAAATTAAGCTTTTGTTGTACAATTTAAAGGTCAAAGTCCATTTAAACAGCTAGCCAATAATATCATGAATTCAGAGTTTGTGAAAATTATACATGAGTCTCACAGTTGAAAGTGTACCTATGATAAAATACCAATGGTTCCAACAGGCTGAATATACAGGCTGTTCGGGAAGTATTCAGGACCCCTTCCCTTTTGTCCACATTTTTGTACGTTAGCCTTATTCTAAAATTGATTACAAAATTACTCATCAATCTGACACACAATTACCCCGTAATGACAAAGCGAAAATAGGTTTTTAGGAAAGGTTTTTTGCAAATTCATATAAAAAACTAACTTGTTACATAAGTATTCAGACCCTTTTGCTATGAGACTTGAAATTGATGCTCAGCGTGCATCCTGTTTTCCATTGGTCATACCTTGAGATGTTTCCACAACTTGTCTGGAGTCCACTTGTTGTGTAAATTCGAATTGATGTTACATGATTGGGGAAGGCACACACCTGTCTATAAGGTCCCAGAGTTGACAGTGCATGTCCGATTAAAACCAACCATGAAGGCCTACCCGAGTGGCACAGTGGTCGAAGGCACTGCATACGATTCTGTTGTTGAGTCCAGGCTCTGTCGCAGCTTGCCGCAACCGGGAGACCCACGTGCGGCGCACAATTGCCCAAATTTGTCGTCGTTCGGGGTTAGGGAAGGGTTTGGCCGGCAGGCATGTCCTTGTCCCATCGCGCCACTAACAACTCCTGTGGTGGGCCGGGCGGACAGTACACGTTTGCCAGGGTGTAGGTGATTCCTCCGACACATTGTGTGCGGCTGGCTTCGGGGTTTAAGTGGGGATTGTGTCAAGAAGCATGCGATGGTTTCGCGAGGACGCACGGCTCTCGACCTTCGGCCCTCTCCTCGTCCAAGTACAGGGAATTGAGCGATGAGACAAGACTGGAACTACCGAATTGATACCACAAAATTGGAGAAATAAGGTGTTAAAACTTTAACCAAAAAATTAGGTCAAAGGAAATGTCCGTAGAGCTCCGAGACAGGATGTGTTGAAGGAAACAGATCTGGGAAGGTACATTTTTTTTCAGCATGGGGAAGGTCCCCAAGAACACAGTGGAAGTTGAAAAGTTTTGGTGGAGCTGGCCCGCCCGGCCAAACTGAACAATCGGGAGAAGGGCTTTTGTCAGAGAGTTGACCAAACACCCGATGGTCTCTCTGACAGAGGTCTGGGTTCCCTCTGTGGAGATGGGAGAACATTCAAGAAGGACCACAATCTCTGCAGCAACTCCACCAACTCAGGCCTTTATGGTAGATGTGGCCAGTTGGAAGTCTCTTCCTAGTAAAAGGCACATGACAGGCCCGCTTGGGAGTTGTCAAAAGGCACCTTAAAGGACTAAGACCATGAGAAACAGCGATTCTCTAGTTTGAATGAAACCAAGAGTTTAACTCTCTATGGCCTGAAAAGCCAAGCGTCAAACGTCTGGATGAAAACCTGGCAACCATCCTACGGGGAAGGATGGAGGTGGCCGCCATCATTGCTGTGGGGATAGTTTTTTCAGCGGCAGGGACTGAGAGACTGTCAGGATCGAGGGAAAGATGAACAGAGTAAAGTACAGAGAGAGATCTTTAGTGAAGTCCTGAGCAAGCTTATCAGACTGGGGCGCGGTTCACCCCAACAGACACGACCCTACGACACACATCCAAGACAATGCAGGCTGCTTTGGGACAAGTCTCTGAATGTTTCTTGAGTGGCCCAGCCAGAGCCCAGACTTGGTACCTGCATTCTAACATCTCTGGAGAGAAATGAAAATGCTGTGGGCACGATGCTCCCATCTAACCTGACGGAGCTTGAGAGGATCTGAGAGAAGAATGTGAGAACTAGCCAAATACAGGTGTGCCAACTGTAGAGTCATACCCAAGAAGACTCGAGCTGTAATCGCTTGCCAAAGGTGCTTCACAGAGTACCTGAGTAAAGGAATCTGAATACTATATGTAACATGTGAGATTTCATTTAAATGGCGTAATACATTTGCAAAAATGTCTAAACCTGTTTTGTCTTGTCATTATGGGGGTATTGTGTATGTTAATTGATGAATATATAACAGTTTAAGTCTGAAGTTTCCACACTTAGCCAAATGCATTTAAACTTCAGTTTTTCACAATTCACCTGAACATTTAATCCAGTAAAATTCCCTGTTTAGGTCAGTTTAGGGAAAACCACTTCATTTAAGAATGTGAAATTCAGAATAAACAGTAAGAGAATGTTTATTTACAGCTTGTTTATTTCTTTCATTCACATTTCCCAGTGGGTCAGAAGTTTATCATACACTCAATTAGTATTAGTTAGCATGCTTTTGTTTAACTTAGGTCAACGTTTCGGGTAGCCTTCCACGGAGAGCATTCCGACATTACAATTATTTTTTACTTGTGGATTCACAATGTTCAGGAATTGGAGTATTGAAAAATCTTTGGCCCATTCCTACCCTGACAGAAGCTTGTAATAAACTAGAGTTCAGAGTATAGTTAGGCCTACCTAAAAAGCTCCTGCAAGCACGCTTGTTTACAGCTACTAGTGCGCCCCATCAGTCTGGTTGAGTTGACTTCAGGCTTTGTGATGGCCACTACCAGATACGCTTGACCTTAGTTGTCGCTATAAACGCTTTCATGTTTGCAACAACAACTTAACTCTAAACATCGACTGATTACTGAGATGATTATGCTCATCTCAAATCATACAACACTACCAACTATCACTCTTCTTCCACAAGGTACCACTCAAAACTAAGATGCACCAATCTGAGGTTTTAGAGTAGTATATTTTTGCAAATGTGCACTTCCGGCATTTTAAACTGAAATCTTCACATCTACACAGTACAAGTGGTGCAAAACACTAAGTTTCACCTCCCACAAAAGCAATCGTGATTGCGATGAGCACCCACCGTCCCGCGCGCTATCACGGTGCGTAGTTTACGAGATCTGCGTGATGTCTTCTTCGGTCTTGCGAAGGGCGCGTCTCCCCTCTTACATTCAGCTTGCACACCTATCTCGGAGAGTTAATCTTCAAACAATATTCTACCATGCTAAATTCCTTGCCGGGCTCCGTTCATTTATAAGTATTTATTTGTACTAAATACCGTAACTAATGCAGCAGCAGCAGCTAATATACACAGAGACTGCAAATCTTAACTCTCTTTGCTTCTCCAATTACAAATTACGTCATAAAGGAAAAACTGTCTAGATCCCTATGAACAAGCGTGACCTGGAACACGATCTGAGTGACCACGTGGCTGTTACACAAAACATCAAGAACATTCAGAGACTTTTCCCAAACCAGCGCATGGATAAAGGAGTCGTGTGGTTTGCTGGAGTGTTAAGGAACGGGGAAGATGAGGAGACGTCTTAATGTGATGAATCCATGCTATATAACGTTCCCCCAGCTGATAGACTCGTAGCTCCTATGAGCACATCTTATAAAATCATCATCCGCGTCATTTTTGAAACGTGACAGAAAATGCTTACAATGACTAATTACCCATTTACTCTTCGCTCGCCGCACTTCAACTCTACCCAGTCGGCTGCGTCAGTGGCTGGAAAAAAAAAGGCTCGCTCCGCTATCGGGCCAAGAACCTCGCTCCTCTTCATTTTGCTTGAAGAGTGCTTGCTCTGCGCTGTAGATTGAACGGGATACCTTCCCTTCCAGATCGTAGAGATGCGTTCGTCTTCATGTGCGTCACCACCCGGCGCCCCCCTGATACCTCCTGTCCCCTCGTCCGTTTGCCAATAGCTCCTACAAGTTCGGTGTATCCTAGTCTCGAGACTAGCGATAAATCAAGCTCATAGCGGCTACGTAATAGGTGTCATTCACATTCTGTAGTTGATGATGAAGTATGTTTACCAACTTACTTACAGCATACCATTTGCAACTGCAAGCGTCGAGCCCTTAACTGTATGGGCGTAAGTATTCATCTTACAGTTGACACATTGTTAGTCCTTTTAACGCGCAACAAAAGCTGCTAGACCTTCACGTACTATGGCAATTACGGAGGTTACTCTAAGTTGTCGTCAGGGGCTTGTATATAGTAGAGGCGCAAGAGAGTGGGCGACGTGACTCGGTTGAAAAGTGTTATACACCTCTATCGTCTCCATCTATGCGACTTACCGAGACCGTCGTGCCCTGAGATTGAGAGCACGCTCGGGGTCTCTGTGCATAAACCTCTGTCAAAAAAAACCACAGCACACTCCTCCTCATGGAACCCATTGATAAATTCTATGTCAGTCTTCGTTCCCCACGAATAATTTTATATTCAAACATTTAAATGGCAACACATCCACACTTCACACTCACTGTGGACTCCCGATTCGGTGCTAGCCGTCAAGGCCGGAAAAAAAAAGAGGTCATTTTTCAGGGCTCTGCAGTGCTCCTCCTTGCACAAAGGCGGATGGTTAGCGGTCTGCTGCTGGGTTGTTGCCCTCCTATGGCCTCCTCCACGTCTCCTTTTGATGTACTGGCCTGTCTTCGTTGTAGTGCCTCCATGCTCTGGACACTACGCTGACAGACCACAGCAAACCCCCCCCCCCATTGCTTGCCACAGCTCGCATTGATGTGCCATCCTGGATGAGCTGCACTACCTGAGCCACTTTGTGTGGGATTGTAGGACTCCGCTTCATCTACCATAGAGTGATGGAAAGCCACCGCCAGGCATTCAAAAGTGACCAAAAACATCAGCCAGGAAGACATAGAACTGAAGAAGTGGTCTGGTGGTCACCACTGCAGAACCACTCCTTTATTGGGGTGTCTTTGCTAATTGCCATATAATTTCCACCTTTGTCTATTCCATTTTCACAACAGCATGTGAAATTATTGTCAATCAGTGTTGCTTCCTAAGTGGACAGTTTGATTTCCAAAGTGTGATTGGACTTGATTAACATGTTTTGTTTAAGTGTTCCCTTTATTTTTTGAGCAGTGTAGTTAATTCCCCCCACCCTTCTGATGTTCCCAGCATGCTCTATGTTAACCAAAGGATTTTCAAATGTGCACATCAGGGGTAGTGAAGAGGACAAAGGGGGAAAGAGGTATTTATGACTGGTCATAAACCTACCCCCCAGCAAACAAACGTCATGACAGTACCGTAACATGGTAATGATTATTAATGTGTTACAGTATCCATGCGTATATAAACATCATGTGGTACAGTAATTACGGCTTGCATTTGTAAAGTGATTCAGACCTTTGACTTTGTCCACATTTTGTTAGTTACGCCTTATTCTAAAATAGATTAAATAGT
>NW_019944246.1:22614-27651 GCF_002910315.2 Salvelinus sp. IW2-2015 | reverse complement strand
ACCAATGGGGACAGCTAGTCTTACTGGGGTCTCCATTAGTTCAACCCAATGGTGGACAGCTAGTCTTACTGGGGTCTCCATTAGTCAACCCAATGGGGACAGCTAGTCTTACTGGGGTCTCCATTAGTCAACACCAATGGGGACCAGCTAGTCTTACTGGGGCTCCATTAGTCAACACCAATGGGGACAGCTAGTCTTACTGGGGTCTCCATTAGTCAACGCCAATGGGGACAGCTAAGTCTTACTGGGGTCTCCATTAGTCAACGCCAATGGGGACAGCTAGTCTTACTGGTCTCCATTAGTCAACACAAATGGGGACAGCTGTCTTACTGGGGTCTCCATTAGTCAACACCAATGGGGACAGCTGTCTTACTGGGTCTCATTAGTCAACACCAATGGGGACAGCTGGTCTTACTGGGGTCTCCATTAGTCAACACCAATGGGGACAGCTAGTCTTACTGGGTCTCCATTAGTCAAACCAATGGGGCAGCTAGTCTTACTGGGTCTCCATTAGTCAACACCAATGGGGACAGCTAGTCTTACTGGGGTCTCCATTAGTCAAACCAATGGGGCAGCTAGTCTTACTGGGTCTCCATTAGTCACGCCAATGGGACAGCTAGTCTTACTGGTCTCCATTAGTCAACGCCAATGGGGACAGCTAGTCTTACTTTGGTCTCCATTAGTCAACGCCAATGGGGACAGCTAGTTCTTACTGGGGTCTCCATTAGTCAACACCAATGGGGACAGCTTGTCTTACTGGGTCTCCATTAGTCAACACCAATGGGGACAGCTGGCTTTACTGGGTCTCCATTGTCAACCCAATGGGGACAGCTGTCTACTGGGTCTCCATTAGTCAACACCAATGGGGACAGCTAGTCTTACTGGGG
The DNA here is from genome assembly GCF_002910315.2 of Salvelinus sp. IW2-2015. Lineage (NCBI taxonomy): Eukaryota > Metazoa > Chordata > Actinopteri > Salmoniformes > Salmonidae > Salvelinus > Salvelinus sp. IW2-2015. The sequence continues at coordinate 26,764 of NW_019944246.1, read as the reverse complement.
TCTCCATTAGTCAACACCAATGGGACAGCTAGTCTTACTGGGGTCTCCATTAGTCAACACCAATGGGGACAGCTAGTCTTACTGGGGTCTCCATTAGTCAACACCAATGGGTCAGCTAGTCTTACTGGGTCTCCATTAGTCAACGCCAATGGGACAGCTAGTCTTACTGGGATCTCCATTAGTCAACGCCAATGGGGACAGCTAGTCTTACTGGTCTCCATTTAGTTCAACAGCCAATGGGACAGCTAGTCTTACTGGGGTTCCATTAGTCAACACCAATGGGGACAGCTAGTCTTACTGGGTCTCCATTAGTCAGACACAATGGACAGCTTGTCTTACTGGGGTCTCCATTAGTCAACACCAATGGGACAGCTGTCTTACTGGGGTCTCCATTAGTCAACGCCAATGGGGACAGCTGGTCTTACTGGGGTCTCCATTAGTCAACACCAATGGGACAGCTAGTCTTACTGGGGTCTCCATTAGTCAACACCAAACACCGAGTCTTACTGGGGTCTCCATTAGTCAACGCCAAATGGGACAGCTAGTCTTACTGGGATCCCCATTAGTCAACCGCCAATGGGACAGCTAGTCTTACTGGGGTCTCCATTAGTCAACGCCAATGGGGACAGCTAGTCTTACTGGGTGCTCCCTATTAGGTCAACACCAATGGGGACAGCTAGTCTTACTGGGGTCTCCATTAGTCAACACCAATGGGGACAGCTAGTACTGACTGCGGGTCTCCATTAGTCAACACCAATGGGACAGCTAGTCTTACTGCGGTCTCCATTAGTCAACACCAATGGGGACAGCTAGTCTTACTGGGCTCCCCATTAGTCAACACCAATGGGTCAGCTATCTTACTGGGGTCTTCCATTAGTCAACGCCAATGGGGACAGCTAGTCTTACTGGGGTCTCCATTAGTCCAAGCTACCAAATGGGGACAGCTAGGTCTTACTGGGTCTCCATTAGTCAAAACACCAAATGGGACAGCTAGTCTTACTGGGTCTCCATTAGTCAACGCCAATGGGGAACAGCTAGTCTTACTGGCGGTCTCCATTAGTCAACACCAATGGGGACAGCTAGTCTTACTGGGGTCTGCCATTAGTCACACCACAATGGGAACCAGCTAGTCTTACTGGGGTCTCCATTAGTCAACACCAATGGGGACAGCTAGTTCTTACTGGGGTCTCCATTATCAACGACCAATGGGGAAGCTAGTCTTACTGTGGGTCTCCATAGTCAACGCCAATGGGGACAGCTAGTCTTACTGGGTCTCCATTAGTCAAACACCAATGGGGACACTAGTCTTACTGGGGTCTCCATTAGTCAACACCAATGGGACAGCTATCTTACTGGGGTCTCCATTAGTCAACACCAATGGGGCAGCTAGTCTTACTGGGGTCTCCATTAGTCACAACCCAATGGGATCAGCGTAGTCTTACTGGGTCTCCATTAGTCCAACGCCAATGGGGACAGCTAGTCTTACTGTGTCTCCATTAGTCAACGCCAATGGGGACAGCTAGTCTTACTGGGGTCTCCATTAGTCAACGCCAATGGGACCTCAGCTATGTCTTACTGGGGTCTCCATTAGTCAAACACCAATGGGGACAGCTAGTCTTACTGGGGTCTCCATTAGTCCAACCCAATGGGACAGCTGGCTTACTGGGTCTCCATTAGTTCAACACCAATGGGACAGCTAGTCTTACTGGGGTCTCTCATTAGCATCAACACCAATGGGACAAGCTAGTCTTACTGGGGTCCTCCATTAGTCAACACCAATGGGACAGCTAGTCTTACTGGGTCCTCCATTAGTCAACACCAATGGGGGTCAGCTAGTTTACTGCGTCCATTAGTCAACGCCAATGGGGACAGGCGTTTTTTTCCTGATCAATCTACACGCAATACCCCATAATGACAWCACAATACCCCATAATAGCAAAGCAAAAACAGGTTTGTTGATGCACCTTTGGCAGCAATTACAGCCTCGAGTCTTCTTGGGTATGACYCTACAAGCTTGGTTCACAGGTATTTGGGGAGTTTCTCCCGTTCTTCTCTGCAGATCCTCTCAAGCTCTGTCAGGTTGGATGGGGAGCGATGCTGCACAGCTATTTTCAGTTGGCCTAGTGGTTAGAGRGTTGGGCCAGTACCCGAAAGGTTGCTAGATCGAATCCCAAAGCTGACAAGGTAAACGTGTCGTCCTGCCCCTGAACAAAGCAGTTAACCCACTGTTCCTAGGCCGTCATTGTAAATAAGAATTTGTTCTTATTAACTGACTTGCCTAGTTAAATATAAAAAAACTCCAAAGATGTTTGATCGGGTTCAGGTCCGGGCTCTGGCTTGGCCAATTAAGGACATTCAGAGACTTGTCCCGAAGCCACTCCTGCATTGTCTTGGCTGTGTGCTTAGGGTTGTCCTCCTATTGGATGGTGAACCTTTGCCCCAGTCTGAGGTCCTGAACGCTCTGGAGCAGGTTTTCATCAAGGATCTCTGTACTTTGCTCCGTTCATCTTTGCCTCGATCCTGACTAGTCTCCCAGTCCCTGCTGGAAGGGATGGTGCCAGGTTTCCTCCAGATGTGAAGCTTGGCATTCAGGCCAAAGAGTTGAGTCTTGGTTTTATCAGAACKATCTTGGTTTCATCAGAACAGAGACTCTTGTTTCTCATGGTCTGAGAGTCCTTCAGGTGCCTTTTGGCCGTCTGTCATGTGCCTATTACATAGGAGTGCCACTCTGCTGCACTCCACCAATCAGGCCTTTATGGTAGAGGAAGTTGTCTTTCTGGAAGGTTCTCCCATCTCCACAGAGGAACTCTGGAGCTCTGTCAGAGTGACCATCGGGTTCTTGGTCACCTCCCTGACCAAGGCCCTTCTACCCAGATTGCTCAGTTTGGCCAGGCGGCCAGCTGTAGGAAGAGTCTTGGTGGTTTAAAAACTTCTTCCATTTAAGAATGTTGGAGGCCACTGTGTTCTTGGTGATCTCTGCCTCGACACAATCCTGTCTTGGAGCCCCTACGCAATTCCACACCTCATGGCTGTTTTGCTCTTGACCATGCACTGTCAACTAATGGAACCTTATATAGGACAGAGCTGGGCCTTTCCAAAATGTCCCATCAAATGAAGTTACCACAGGTGGTCTCCAATGAGTTCGAGGAAACAGATCCAAGATGATATCAAAGGAAACCGGTGGCACCTTGAGCTCAATATTGTTTTCCCATTGCTGCGGGAAAACATGTATTTAATCCATGTTAGAATAAGGCTGTAACTAGATGTGGAAAAAGTCAAGGGGTCTGAATTCTTTCTGATGGCACTGRATTTGCTTGATAACAAAGTAGAACACTTGATTCTTACGATACAGGTGTTTGGAACATTGCGCTTAAACATTAATTCAAATTATTTAGATATTTTGTCCAGCCCTAACATTAACTGTCTTCCACTAGTTATTCTGAGGTCTACTGTCAATCTTAGCTCTACTGTCCTCTGTCCCCAGAGTACCACTCCGTCTGTTCCTCGTAAGGTCCATGCCCAGTGGGTGGTGGGCATCACTCAAGCCAAAGAGGCTGCCTGCCTGGCCCTGGAGGAACGCCTGGTCAAGTACACCTTTACCCACGATAGTGGCGGACCACACCTCAACCCCCGCGTGCTGGCTAAGCTTTACCCTGCTGAGCCTGGCCCTTATCCTGTACCAGACCTGGAGCAGAAACCATCCAGGCTGAGCCCCCAGGCAGACAGCAGCACTTCCCTGGGGAAGAAGAGAGGAGGCCCCAGAAAAACAGATGGGAAACGGAAGCAGACTACTTTTACACAGAAAAAGAAAGCTAAKATCGTGGTCTCCCCTAAAGGACCAACACAGATGCTGTTTCAGGTCTGGAATAACTAGCATATACTGCTTCTTACCTCAATGTTTATGGTCTATGTAGTATGTTATTTACAGACCAATGTATTGATAAGTTTAAAATTGGGTTTCAAGAGTTAAAACAGTCCCTTTCTGCTGATCTTTGTGTTGTCCTAAGTTTGAAGTAACGTGTTTGTAGGATGGCCTCTCCACCACCTCAGAGACTGAACTACTTGAATCTCAGAACCAGAGGAGGTCCAAACTGAAAACTGAGAGGACGAGATCCAAAGGGGTTGTTGTGACCACAGACATCCCAGAAAC
>NW_019944246.1:13234-22589 GCF_002910315.2 Salvelinus sp. IW2-2015 | reverse complement strand
TTCATCTGTAGCTTGAGTAACTCTCTCGTATTGTGTCGCTGTGGTAATTCGTGACTTGAGGTCTGACTAACCATAACTCGTTTGGTTTGCTTTCGTACTAAAGCCTTTTTCTGAATTCGGAACACTGTGGTGCTTATAAAATGGTGTGAAAATACATGTAATGGTTTGAGGAATTTTAATTTTGGGATTTCTGTTGTTTTGAATTTGGCGCAGTGTAGGGTTTCATGGCTGTTTGCACGAGCGTGACGACGCTACCGTCGCATAACTAGAGAGGTTAAACATTGTTTCGAATGCTTGTTCATTTAACCTAAACATTAATGAACATGACCTTGTGAACGGGTCGTTATTACAGAAACTAACAGTTGGCTATCAGTCACAGATTGAAATCATTAGGACACTAAAGATGCCTTGCTCGTGGACTCTTGAAAAACCGCCAAAGAAATGTGCCAGGGTCCCTCGTCATATTCTGCCGTGAAGTGCTCTTAGGCTTGCTGCAGGGAGGCATGCAGGATCCTGCAGATGTGCGCCAGGGCAAAAAAATTGCAATGTCCGTACTGTTGAGCGCCTAAGACAGCGCTACCGAGACCAGGAATGGACATCTGATTTCGTTCCTGATGGCAGACGCAACCCTTGTAACAACACTGCCAGATCGGTACATCGTCCTCACACTCGGTACAGGACAAGATGGCAAACAATGCCTGAGTGTTACATGCCAGGAACCGCACAATCGTCCACCTCAGTGCTCAGACTGTCCGCAATAGCGGACTGAGGGCTGTAGCGCAGTTCTAAGCAGTGTCTACACAATCACCGGCAACAACGTCGCCTATGGGCAATCCAACCGTCGCGTAGAACAGAGATGAGCAAAGGTACTGCTTCATGACGAGTCGTGATTTGTGTTACCAGGGGTGATAGTCGGATTCGGTGTTTATCGTTGAGAGATGAGATTGAGATCGATTTGGAGGCTGGAGGGAGGTGCGGTTGCAGGTCTGGGGGTGTCAAGCAATCGGACTGAGCTGTTGTATTGCAGAGGCAAATCCACAGCGTGTGCGTTACAGGGAAGACATCCTCTCCTATGGGCCCCATTCCTGCAGTCATCTGACATACCTCAGCATTACACATGCCACATCCATACTGCTCATTCTGTGCGTTGATTTCTGCAAGACAGAATGTTCATGGTTCTGACCATGGCCAGCGAAGAGCCCAGATTCAATCCTATTAAGCACTGTCTGGGACCTGTTGGATCGGAAGCGTGAGTGGCTTAGGGGCATTCCCACATCAAATGTACCAGGACATTGCAGGTCGCTGGTTGGAAAGAGTGGGGAACTCTCACAGCAAACAACTGGCAAGTCTGTGCAGTCCCTGGGAGAGAAAGATCACTGCAGTACTTAATGCAGCGGTGGCCAACACAAATACTGGCCTGTTACTTTTGATTTTGACCCCCTTTAGTCTTGACACTATTCATTTAATTTAGTCACATGTCTGTGAAATGTTCATTTATATCTCAGTTGTTGAATTCTTGTTTGTTCATTACAAATCTTACACATGTAAGTTTGCTGCGAAAACAAGTTTGACAGTAGAGAGGACATTTCTTTTTTTTCGGTTTTTGTCCACATGGTAGGTTAGGGTAACGTGACCACGAATTCAAGGATAGATACTAACAAGTCACAGCAGCTATGTCAAGAGCTGTAAAAGTTGTGTAGATCGTCTGAGCGGTGGTGTGTGCTGTGGCGTCAATATGCCATGTGTTTGGGTGTTTGTGTTTTTGTGTGTAGGTATGTATGTGGGTGTGTGTTTGGCTGTTAGTAAGGTCGTCACGTGTGCTTGCATGATTCGACGGGTGGACATAAGGGCCTTAGCGACCGCGTGGCGGACTAATATGGCCATTAGCGACGCGTCGGACCATGATAAGGGCCTTAGCGGAGCGTGCGGACCATGATAGGCTTAGGCGACGCGTGCGGACCACTGATAGGGCCTTTAGGACGCGTGCGGACCATATAGGGCTTAGCGACGGTCATGAGTAGCGTGAGCCATGATAGGTAGCGGACCGTACATATCTTAGCACGTCGTGAGTGCGACGGGCCGAATGATAGGGCCTCATCGAGTGCTAGGACGGTCGCTGATGCGGACGTGGCGACTTGATAGGGCCTTAGCGACGCGATGGGGATCATGATACGCTTTAGCACGGCGACAGAGGGCTGGGTGCGACAGATCTCGAGTGTGGATATGGGCTAGGCGACGGTCGGCAGATGCTCGCTGGGACCTGGAGGGCTCTAGCGACGGTGAGCGACCATGATGGGCCTTATGAGACGCGTGCGGATCATGATTAGGGCCTATGAGGCGCTGCGGACATGAAGGGCCTTACGAACGTTGGGACCATGTAGGGGTCTTGGGCGACGCGTGGCGAGCATATAGGGCTTACGCGGGACACAGCCAGACAGTGGCGGACCATGATATGGGCCTTACGACGCGGGACATGCTGGCCTCGATCTGAACGGCTTGTAGCGACGCGCTGTACTATGATAGGCCTCATAGCGACGCTGCGGTACTCTATGATATGCTTAGGACGTGCGGAATGTGGCTTAGCACGCATGGACTATAGGGCTACGACGGTGCGGCCATGATACGGCCTTAGGACGCGTGCGGCGCAGTGATAGGGCTAGGACGCGTGCGGACCTGATTGGGCCTTATGCCGCGTGCCGAGATGATAGGCGCTTAGCGACGCGTTGGGACCATGTAGGGTTAGCGACGCGGTGCGGACATAAGGATACACTGCGACTTGAGGCTTACGGTGTGCGAATGATAGGCGCCTTAGCGATTGCGCATTGAAGGCTGCACGCGTGCGACCTGATAGGGCTTAGGACGGTGCGCGGCCATGATATGGGCCTATAGCTAGACGCGTGGGACCGATGAACGGGCCTAGCACGCGTGGCGGACCAGATAGGTTAGGTGTTGACCTGAGGCTCGACGCGTGGGACCATGAAAGGGCCTTTAGCGAACGCTGTCGGACCATGATCAGCGCCTTAGACGACGCGTCGGATCATCATAGGGACCTTTAAGCGACGCGTGCCATGAAGGCACGGCGGCGGCATTAGGCTCGGACGCGTTGCGGACAATGCATGCTAACTGGACCATGATGCGCTGCGTGCGGACCATGAATGTGGCCTTAAGCAGACCGGTCGGACCATGAGGATTAGCGGGTGCGGACCTGAGGGTAGACGTCGGAAATGATAGGCTTTGGACGCGTGCGACCATGATATGGTAGCGCGCGTGCGACGGAAGGGTAGGACGTCGAAATGAATAGGGCCTAGTCGACGCTGCCATGATAGGACTACGATCGGTGACAGTAGGGCCTAGCGACTGCGTGCGTATCCAAGATACAGAGTGCGGCCTGATAGGGCTTAGGCGATGTGTGGACCATGATGGCCATTTAGCGTACGTGCGTTGACAAGAATGTAGGGCCTTAGCGACGCGTGGGACAGCATGAAAGGGCCTCTAGTACTGAAGCTGTGCGGACCATGATAGGGCCTTTAAGCGACGTCGTGGGACATGATAGGCTTAGCGACGTGTGCGGACCAGATAGGCCATTAGGACGACTGCGCCGCTGGGTACGGACCGTGCGAAATAGGGCCTAAGCGACGAGCTGTGAGACATGAAAGAGCGCTTAGCGACGCGTGGCTGATGGAGACGCGGTCAATGATGGGCCTTAGCGACGCGTGCGGACATGATGGGCTTATGCAAGTCGTCGAGCATGATAGGGACTAGCGACGCGTGCGGGATCAAGGCCACGCGCGTGGGACCTATGGCTAGTATGACTCCGTTCGCACTGGAGATGTACATTATAGAACGCTGCGTTGCCCAGGTACGCGCACTTGATAGGGCTTAGCGACGCGTTGCGGACACATGATAGGGTTAGGAGCGGCGGACCTGGGGATAGAAAGGCCTTAGCGACCGTGCGAACATGATAGTGCCTTAGCGATCGGTGCGGTACTAGATAGGGCCTTAGCGAACGCGTGGGACCATGATCTGGAGCTAGGTACGCTGGCGAGCGAAATGACTATAGCCTTGCGATGCGGACTCATGATAGGCCCTTAGCGACGCGATTGACGACATGATAGGGCTTTAGCGACGGTCGGACCCATGATCAGTGGCGCGTGCGTGATTGAGTTAGCGACGGCTGCGAAGAGGCTACGGTGCTGGAATGATGGTAGCGACGGCGTGGGCGAGTACCGGCGGTGGCGGACCATGATAGGGCCTTAGCGCGCATGTGTAGGACCATGATAGCTCGAACGGGCGTGCTGCCATGCTTGGAGACGTGCGAGCTATTGATAGCAGGCTTAGCGAGCGCGTGCGGACCGATGCAAGTAGGGCTTAGCAGACGGCGTGCGGACCATGATTACGGGCCTTGAGGGCGCGCGTGCGGACATTGAATAGGGCTTAGCGAACGCGTGCTGATAGCTAAGGGGTCGAATATGGGCTTTAGCGACGCGTGCGGACCATGATAGGCCTTAGCGACGCGTGCGGACCTGATATAGGCCTTAAGCGCGCGTCGGACCATGAATGGCCTTAGCGACGCGTGACGACCAATGATAGGGCCTTAGCGACGCGTGGCGGACCATGATAGGTAGCGTGGCATATAGGAGGTACGACGGTGAAATGGGGCTTGCGACGCGGACCATGATACGGCTTAGCCGACGCGTGCGGACCATGATAGGGCCTTCTGCGACGTGCGCATGGACCTGAGTCGGCGTTAGCGACGCGTGGGACATGTATAGGAGTCCTAATCAGGACGCGTGCGGAACCATATAGGGCAGGCTGTTGGGAATGATGGCTGACGGTGCGGACCATGATAGTTAGCGACGTGTGGCCATGATACGCCCTAGCGCGTGCGTGTGACCATGATAGGGCTTATCGGCGTGGCTGAAGGCTAGCAGAGTAGTAGGACTGATGGCTTCAGCGACGCGTGCGGACCAGTAGGGCTAGCGCGTTCGTGCGTGACATGATGCTAGCGATGTGTCCTATTGGCTTAGACGCCACGGTGCTACATGAAGTAGGGTAAGCGGACGTGTTGACGCTGAAGCTGGGCTGCGTGACCATCGGATAGCTTAACGTGTGGGACATATAGCTTAGCGACCGGGTGCTGTAGGGCTGCGACGTGCATGATAGGCTGACCTGGAATGAAGGTCCTTTAAGGCGCGTGGGACAGAGGACTAGGGTGTAGCGACGCGTGCGACATGATAGGCCTAGCGACCGATGTCTGATACATAGAGGGATCCTATAAGCGACGGTGCGGACCAATGCACGGGTTAGCGACGACGTCGGCATGGGCTTGCCGATGTTACTGAGAGGCCTTTAGCGACGCTGTGCACGTGGGCTAACGACCGTGGGGACATGATAGGGCCTAGCGACGCGTGCGACCATGATAGGCCCTTTTAGCGACGCGGTGGACATGATAGGGCCTTAGCGACGATGTGTGGACATGATAGGCCTTAGCAGACGCTGCGGACCATGGAAGGGGCCTTAGCCGTACGGTGCGGACCATGATAGGGCCTTAGCGACGCGTGCGGACATAGAGGCCTCAGCGACGTTTGAGCCAGATAGGCTGTTACGACGCTGTGCGACCATTGATAGGCCTTACGCAGACGCGTGCGGACCATGGATAGGGCTTAGCGACGGTGTGTGGACCATGATAGGCCCTTAGGCCGAGCGCGCCTGGACCATGAATAGGGTGCCTTAGCCACCGTTGTGACCCAATGATAGGCCTTAGCGACGTGTGTGGACCAGATGCACTTAGCGACGCTGCGACCATATAGGTGCCATTAGCGACGTGTTGGTACCAAGTGATAGGGCTCTTAGCGACGTGTGTGGACCATGATAGGCCTTAGCGACGCGTTGCGGGACCATGAAAGGCCTTAGCCACGTGTGTGGCACCATGCATTAGGCCTTAGCGAAGTGGTGGACCATGGTAGGCTTAGCCGACGTGTGTGGACCATGAAGGCCTAAGCGCGCGTGCGTGATCGCATGAAAGGGCCTTAAGCGCGTGGTGTGGACGCGATGATAGGCCTTTGCGACTTGTTGGACCATGTGATAGGGCCTTAAGGCGGACGTGTTGTGACCAGTGATAGGCCTGTTAGCGACAGCGTGCCGGACCATGATGAGGCCTTGCGTAGCGTGCGGGACCATGATCAGGCTTAGCGAGCTGCGGACATGATAGGGCCTTAGCGACGGTGCGGACCATGATAGGGGCTTAGCGACGCTGCGGACACATGATAGGGCCTTACACGCGTGCGACCATAAGGGCCTTAGCGACGTGTGTGGACCATGATAGGGCCATGTAGCGACCGCGTCGGACATAAGGCCTTAGCGCGCGTGTGGGAACATGATAGGGCTTAGCGACGCGTGAGGACCATATAGGGCCTTGCGCGCGGTCGTCGGACCATGATACGGGCCTTAGCGACGTGGTGGACCATTGATAGGGCCTTAAGCGACGCGTGCGGACCATGCATAGGGCCTAGCGACGGTGGCGGACACTGATAGGCCCTTAGCGACGCCTGCGGACCAATGATAGGGCCCTCTCGGAGCGTGCGACCACGAAGGCGCCTTCGCGACGCTGTGCGGACCATATAGGGCCCTTAGCACGGTGCGGACCATGATAGGGCCTTAGCGACGTGCTGTGGACCATCGAATAGGGCCTAGCGACGCTTGCGGACCCGATAGGCTTAGTCGATGTGTGCGGCCATAGTAGGCCTATGGCCGCGTGCGGACCATGATGGCTTTAGCGACGCGGCGACCAGACTAGGGCCTTAAGCGGCTGCGGACCATGATACGCTAGCGGACGCGGCGGCCCATGATTAGGGCCTTATCGACCGCGGCCGGACCATGATGGGCTTAGGCGATGTGTCGGACCAGTATGGCTTAGTGATATGCTACAAGTGACATAATTGCATTGGATACTCTGGTGCAATAAATATGGTTTAAACGATGATTTATAAATGACTACCTCATCTCTGTACCACACCTACAGATAATTGTTAAGGTCCCTCAGTCGTAGCTAACCATTTAAGCACAATCAACCACAAGACCCGGAGGTATTCCAAAGAGTTCGCAAGAGGGCACCTAAGAGACGATTGAACACCCTTTGGAGATGGGAAAAATTATTTCATTTGGATGGTGATTCAATACACCCGTCAATACAAGATACAAAGGCGTACTTCCTATTGGACCCATACAAATTGTTTAGACTTGCCTATCATCCGTTTGAGTTTTACTGTTGTTGAGAACCTACAAGAGGCCTATGGAACTGGAGCGATTGATATCAGCAACAGCTACCTGGTGATCGTTCCGTTCAGCTGTTCGTTAATCAAATCAATATTGTATATAACGACAATTTCGACAATGGAATGCAAGCATGTTGCTCACAGGGAAAAAACATTACATAAATACAAATCTGAAAATATTTACTTCAACAAAAATGTGAACAAGACCAAAACGGACACAAAAGGAAGTTTTAGTATTTGAACCTTTTCAGCTAGAAAGAAGAAAACAGCTGTACGACAACCTAGTTTAGAGCTAATGCTATAAACACCCAAGTAGAAACGATATGTAAACCTCTACTAGCTATGCATCTGCGCTCAGAGAACAGACGATATGTTGATATGCCCAACTTACCTATTTAGGCGTTGCGGTAAGTAGGACAGCGAAATTATGGTGAACCATGCGTAGGCTGACTTCTGAACAGGAAACAGACGTTGTTGATATAGACCCTAACTTAACTATAGTGGTAGGTAGCCTGAGGTTCTGACAGAAGAAACAAGACATAATGTTCTGATAATCCCTAACTCTACTCTATAGACTGTAGTGCCACTGCGGGTTTTCTGACAGAGAACAGCGATTATGTTGACTATGACCCAACTTACCTATAGTGTAGGTGCTAGCGACGGGGCCCTATCTGACAGAGAAAGAACACGATATGTTGATAGAACCTAATGTACCTTAGCTTAGGTGCAGCTGAACGGGGTTTCTGACGTAGAGAAGAACAGACATATGTTGATATTGCACCCTACTTACCTATGTTGTAGGCACTGAGGGGTTCTGGCAGAGAACACAGACGTATATGTTGATCATGACCCTAACTTACCTAAGCTGTAGGTGTAGCTGACGGGGTTTCTGACAGAGAAACACAGACGTATCTTTGACTAATGCCCTCACATTACCCTATAGCTGTAGTGAAATGACAGAGAAACAGAACGATATGTTTATAGGACCCTTACGTTACGCTATAGCGTAGTGTAGTGACCTGGGTTTCTGACAGAAGAAACATGACGAAATTGATATGACCCCTAACTTTACCTGATAGCGGTGGTGCAGCTACGGGGCTTTCTGACAGAGACAACAGACATATGTTCACATGACCTAAAATATAGCTGCTAGGTCAGCTGACGGTAAACATATCGTCTGTTTCTCTGTCAGAAACCCCGTCAGCTGCACCTACAGCTATAGGTAAGTTAGGGTCATATCAACATATCGTCTGTTTCTCTGTGTGGTGTGTTTATAGGTATTATTTAGCTTACTTAAACTAGAGTTGTCAGCTAATGCATGTTTTCTTCTTCTAGCTGAGAAAGGTTCCAATACTAAAACACTTCCCATTTTTTGTCGTTCAGGTTTTGTCATTGTTCACATCTGTTTGGTGTGAAGTAAATATTTCAGATTTTATTTTGATAGTTTTTTTCCCTGTGAAGCACATTGCTTTGCATTCCATGTCTGAAATGTGCTGTTTATATAAACATTGATTTGATTAACGAACAGCTGAAGGAAGATCCCAAAGGTGAGCTGTTGCTGATATCAACTCAGTCCATTATTTCCATAGGGCCTCTTGTTAGGTTCTCAACAAACAGTAAAAACTCAAACGGATGACTAGGAAAAAGCTCAAACCAAGTTTGTTGGGTCAAACTTAGGAAGTACGCCTGTATCTTTGTATTGACTGGGTGTATTGATACACCATCCAAAGTGAAATTAACTTTTCCATTCTCAAAGGGATGTTCAATGTCTGCTTAGGTGCCCTTCTTTGCGAACCTTTGGAAAACCTCCCAGGTCTTTGTGGTTGAATCTGTGCTTAAAATGTGTAGCTCGACTGAGGGACCTTACAATTATCTGTATGTGTGGGGTACAGAGATGAGGTAGTCATTTAATAATCATGTTTAACACTATTATTGCACACCGAGTAAGTCCATGCAACTGTTATGTCACTTGTTAAGCATACATCACTAAGGCCCTATCATGGTCCGCACACATCGCTAAGGCCCTATCATGGTCCGCACGCGTCGCTAAGGCCCTATCATGGTCCGCACGCGTCGCTAAG
>NW_019944246.1:0-13209 GCF_002910315.2 Salvelinus sp. IW2-2015 | reverse complement strand
TTATACCGTGACATGCTTATCGACGAGCCGTGACATGCTTATCGACGAGCCGTGACGATGCTTACCGACGAGCTGTGACATGCTTACCGACGAGCCGTGACATGCTTACGACGAGCCGTGACATGCTTACTGACGAGCCGTGACATGCTTACAGACAGCCGTGACATGCTTATCGACGAGCCGTGACATACTTATCGACGAGCCGTGACATCTTATGACGAGCCGTGAATGCTTATCGACGAGCCGTGAATACTAATCGCGAGCCGTGACATACTTACCGACGAGCCGTGACATGCTTATCGACGAGCTGACATGCTTATCGAGGCGAGCCGTGACATACTTACTGACGAGCCGTGACATGCTTACTGACGAGCCCGTGACATGCTTACTGACGAGCCGTGACATGCTACTGACGAGCTCTTTTTCAACAAAGCAGAGTTGAAAAGTAAGAAAATTAGCTAAATCAAAAAAGGAAATAGTAACAATAAAATAGCAATAATAGACTAAACAGAAGAGTACCGGTACCGAGAGTCATGGGTTACCAGGTAGCTGAGGTAGTTGAGGTAATAAACCGCAAAAAAATAAACGTCCCTTTTTCAGGACCCTGTCTTTCAAAGATAATTTGTAAAAATCCAAATAACTTCAACAGATCTTCATTGTAAAGGGTTTAAACTTCTTTGGGGTAGGGGGCAGTATTTTCACGTCCGGATGAAAAGCGTGCCAGAGTAAACTGCCTGATACTCAGGCCCAGATGCTAGGATATGCATATATAGTAGATTTGGATAGAAACACTCTGAAGTTCCTAAAACTGTTTGAATGATGTCTGTGAGTATAACAGAACTCATATGGCAGGCAAAAACCTGAGAAAAAATCCAACCAGGAAGTGGGATATCGGAGGTTTTTAGTTTTTCAACTCTTTGCTTATCCAAGATCAGTGGAAATGGGGTCATATTGCACTTCTAAGTCTTCCACTAGATGTCAACAGTCTTTAGAACCTTGTTTGATGCTTCTTACTGTGAAGTGGCGGCGAAGAGAGGGGATTGAGTAAGGACTTGCCATGAGCTGACCATGCACTGACCATGCACGTTCATGTGAGAGTTAGCTTGAGTTCCATTGCATTTCTGAAGACAAGGAATTCTCCGGTTGGAACATTATTGAAGATTTATGTTAAAAACATCCTAAAGATTGATTCTATACTTAGTTTTGACATGTTTCTACGACTGTAATATGACTTTTGTCTGAACTTTTGCCTGGAGCTGCCCGCGCGTCGTGAGTTTAGATTGTGTACTGAACGTGCGAACAAGGAGGAATTTGGACATAAATTATGACTTTATGGAACAAACACAACATGTATTGTGTAACATGAAGTCCTATGAGTGTCATCTGATGAAGATCATCAAGGTTAGTAATTCATTTTATCTATATTTCTGCTTTTTGTGACTCTCTCTTTTGGCTGGAAAATGGCTGTGTTTTTTCTGTGACTTGGCTCTGACTAACATAATCGTTTGGTTTGCTTTCGTCGTAAAGCCTTTTTGAAATCGGACACTGTGGCTTTAAAATGGTGTAAAATACATGTATGTTTGAGGAATTTTTAATTATGGGATTTCTGTTGTTTTGAATTTGCGCCCTGCAGTTTCACTGGCTGTTGACGAGGTGAGACGTACCTTCCACATACCTAGAGAGTTAAACATTGTTTCCAATGCTTGTTCAATTAACCCTAAACAATTAATGAACATGCACCTGTGTACGGTCGTTAAACACGAAAGCTTACAGACGTAGGCAATTAGTCACAGTTATGAAAACTTAGAAACACTAAAGGGCCTTTCTACTGACTCTGAAAAACACCAAAAGAAATATGCCCAGGGTCCCTGCTCATCTGCGTGAAAGTGCCTTAGGCTTGCTGCAAGGAGGCATGAGGACTGCAGATGTGGCCAGGGCAAAAAATTGCAATGTCCGTACTGTGAGAGCGCTAAGACAGCGCTACAGGGAGACAGGATGGACAGCTGATTGTCCTCGCAGTGGCAGACCACTTGTAACAACATCTGCCCAGGATCGGTACATCCGAACATCACACCTGCGGGACAGGTACATCGGATTGCGAGCGAGCGGACGGTGCTGGCCGCGGAGTCATACAGGGGATCCAGGCACCAGCGCAGACAGTCGTCCTTAGTCAGCTGCTCAGCCTTGTGTTCGCGTAATAGGCTTGAGCAGAGCTCGAGACTGAGCGGCTGTCAGAGCCTGTGGTATCTGGTCTTTCCCTGTGCACCGGCCATATTCCTCCACTCCACACATCGACGTTCGTTGTGTCAGAGCATCGTCGCCTTTAATGGGCACAAACCTCTTATTCCTGTTCCACTGTCCTGCTGTAGTCGCATGACAGCGTACTCTTGTTGTGGCAATGAGGTTATCTCTCTTCTACTTGAGCGAGTGTGTTTCTTCGTCCGCATATTTTGTCGCTTATCCATTGTTTGGGTGTATTGGTTCTGGTAGTGGTTCGTGTTGATGAAGTGTTCTGTTGAATTTTGGGTGTTAATGGGAGGAGTTGACAGTCGCGGACGGTCCCTTGTTATTGGCTGGTGGGAGCGGTGATCGTGGTATTTGTGGGAGGTGATGGAGGGTTCATTGGGGGTCTATGGGGTTCTTTCGTGTGAGTTGTCATCGAGGTGCAATTCTATATCCTGGACTGGTAGTCTGTTGGTGTTGTCATTTGCAACTGGCTATATTGGTCTATATTGGCTGTGGCGCGTACATCGGGATAGTGGAGCATTTCCTCGCTCTCGCTGTCGTTATGTTTGGTGGGAATCTCTTTGCCTTGGCAGGCTGTCATTTTCCTGACATTGGACCGTTGGGCTGGTGGCTCCTACTTTGCGCAGTTGTAACAGATGGGCCACTATGTTTCAGCCTTATGATTCTGTGTTGTCATCACGGTTTTCTTCAGCGGGGTTTGTTATTTGCGCGCAATAACATGGGATGTGGGAATGGTGTTTCTGCATGGGCATCGTGGTAGAGCCCACGAGTATGCGTCAATGTCTCTCGTCATTTCAAGTCATTTTGTCTGTTCGTGGCTATATCTTTGTGTTGGATCGGGCGGCTGTAGTGTCTTATGGGGGCGCATTGTTCGCCGCATCTGGAGGTCCGGGATACTTCGCAGGTGTCTTGGTGGAAGAGTGGGGTAACATTCTCTCGGAGCCATAAGGTCTTGCTTGGCATAATGTCTGGGTGCTATGGTTCGGCCCTTATTAGTAGGGAGGGTAGAGAGTGCAGCTGCACGTAACTTAATGCAGCTGGTGGCGCACACCAGATACAGCGACGTGTTGGTCTGGGTTGGGGTTTGGTGACGTCTCTCCTGGCTCGGTTCTTGGTTGTTTTCATGGGACTTAGGCATTATTTGGTCGCCCCATTCTGTTGAGTATGGCTTCTCTCTACGAGGTGTCGCTGGTTGGTATGAGCTTGTTCTAATTTTTTAGTGTTCTTGCAGTTGTTGTGAGAATTTTCTGTTATGGTCATGGGTTACAATGAGTACTACATGTTTAGATGTTGTCTTGAGAGATGAAGGAGCAGCTATGGTTGACCTAGCTGAGATCATCTTATTCTGATTGTTTTTTTCCTGAGTCTCCTATTACGATGTACCTGGTGTGCTGGGTATAAGGACGTGTTGACTCATGCAATCAGGACTAGATTAATATACGCAGTCACAGAGCGTATGTCAAGAGTGTAACAAGTGTGTATGTCTGAGCGTGTGTGTGTGGCGTACACATACTGCAATTGGTGTATTGTGTTCTTGAGTTTTTGTGTGAGCGTGATGTAGTGTGGTGTGTTGTGAGGGTGTTAGTTCGGACATCGGTCCCAGTCAGTGATCGCATTTGGTATGTCCGGGTTGATTGCCATAGGTGCCTCCGTTTAGCGACGCGTGGTCTCGTACCGAGGGTCGATAGGTTGGTGGCTGTTAGCTTGTACGCGCAGGTGCGCGTCTGGATCTTTGAGTCCGGATGGGTTTGCTCTTTTAGCTCGTATGCGTGCGCGCGTGTTATTGTCATGAGTGGTCTTAGCTGATTGCGCTCGTGCGGAAGCCTAAGATCAGTGTGCCATTTTAGCGTTAGAATCGCGTTGGCGGACCATGATAGGGCCTTAAGATCTCTCTCAATCAGGCATGGGGCGTTTGGTTGATCTATTCTCTAATCGTGGGGGGAGGGGCGCGCGTCGCTAAAGTTATATGATTTTGGTTCTGCGAGGTGCTTTTCAGTTGGGATATTATGGTTACATTTATGGTCATTTGATGCCTGGATTTATGGTCTTTTTGTAGCATTTAGTGCATCTGTTTCTTTCGACCATTACATCGGCCTATGGTTTTATAGTTTCGCTACTGATATAGGGTTCCTCATATTGTTTCTACCTTGCAGTTTTATCGCACGTGTGATTTTTTTGTATAGAATTTTTGCAATTGTGTTTACTATTTGTCCCGTAAACCGCCGTGTAGTTTTTGTCCTCTTTGTTGACGACGATACTGTATGTGGGGGACAGAGTTCTCTTCTGGTTTTAGGCTTGCGTTCTTTTGCGTCGATATGTGAAGCAAGATGACCTTGTGTTTCCTTCCTGTTTTTTCCACCACGGGCTATCGGTTCTACCCCCTGAGCTCTGGTGGCCCTCCGATGTGACGTTCCACCGTGTGACACTGGAGCTGAGTCTCCGCCCCATTGCCGCCCTGCGTTTCCTACACCTCGCCACCTGTGTTAGTATGTATTAGCCTATTATTGCCTCCCATCTTGGATCTTTTACTTTTCATTAGCCAGTGCCTAGCCACTTTTGTCACTGCCCCATTAGTCATTCACTTTTGGATTGGCTCTTCGTTTTGGGTTTTACTTTATCTTCATCGAATTTGGCTCATCAATGTTCCGGACTGCCCTCTTCTCTTCCTGCTCCTTCCTGCTGCCACGCAGCCTCCCCTGACTGGCCTGCCGGACTTTCGGAAGCTGAAAGAGTCCTCTCAAGTATGTGCATGCGCGACTAGTGCATATTGATCCTGGTTTTGTCTTTAGGAGCGCCCATTCTCATTGTATGTTTTTTCTTTGTATTTTTATCTTCCACCCCGATTGGAATATCGCCTGAGTGCCCACGTATGCTTGTCGCTCCGGTTGTCCCTTCGGTTATCCAGCGGGAGGGTTCCCATCTCCGCTCCGGTAATTGCCATTGCAGGGCTTGATATCTTACTCCTATTCTTATGCCTCTTAAAGAGGTTCTGTCTTGTTTATTATATCCTTGTCATAACTCATGCCATACTGTTAGTACTCGGTGTCGTTCCTGTTCTGCTTCTCCCGCGGGCACAGAGTCCCTTGACGCCGGGAACTGTGTCAGCTGATCCTGCCTTTAGTTCAGGTCACTCGATCCCTCGTGATGTTTATCTTTAACACATACTATGCTTCGTGGACGATCCATTGATCCTTCGCATGCTACAATTCTTTTGGACTCACCTGTTGCCAAGTATGGCCTATTTACCCTTCTCGCACTCGGGCTAGCGTCACACTTGGGGGTCAGTCCACGCGGGGGCGCGTGGTCTTGTTTTTAACCCTGTGCCAGCGAGCTAACTGCGAATCTCAACCCAGGGGCGGCGGCGCCTGAGGTTGAGTTATACCTGTGATGCTGAACGTCATCTGTTACCCCAATGTAGCAGGATAGTTCGGGGGCCCTCATTCCTTGCCTTCCCAAGTCTGAGCAATCGTCTCTCCAGTGAGCTTGTCCCGGACGGTGGGAGCGCGGGGGTGTTTCCATCACGCTGGGTGTTAATAGCGTTGCACACTTGCATCTTGCATTGGCTGCGGTATGTTGGGTCCTCTGCTGTAGGTCATACACTGTTGGTCACACTCTGCCTAACTGTCTCCTGGATGCTCTTATGTTCATGTGCGCTTGTGCTTTCTGCTTACGCCCTTGAGCCCACGACCTATGACCCGCACAGCCAGCACATCATATCATTAGTTCACCTGAGACGGCACCTTGGACCTACCAAGTTCTTTTAGATGGCCAGCTTTTCTGCGCAGGCCAGTATTCTTACGATTAGGGCACGAGCCCTGTTTGGGGGTGTGTACCAATCCAGTAGAGCCTGGGTCATCCCACATACCAGGTCGCCTTGCCGTGGCTCCGGGTATGACCTTCACGTAGCATCTGGTAGGCCGGAGCTGCTATCGGTCGCTCAGTCGCCATACGCCGGGTATGCATTCGTGTCCTCGCCAGTCAAGGCAGGGTTGCTCCATCCAGGTGCTTCCAGTCCGGCGGTTGCATATCACGCGATCTGCCCACGCACGGTCCCTGACTGTCCCGCAGCTCGATATCATCGTACAGGCACGGGTATGCTCTAGACAGGTCGTTAGACCGTCAGGCCGGGTGCTGACTCTAGGTGACTATGCCGTACGGCCAGGGTATGCCTCTGCCCGTGAATCTAGCTCAGTCCGTCCGGGTGTCTCTCCCGGGTCGCTTATGTAGGCCCGGGTCTGTTCCACGTTGTGTATCTCGACCGTCGCGGGGGTCTGCATATCCGGTAGCTCTATGTCGTAGGCCGGGTCTGCATATCCACGGTACTCTCTTATGTCATGCACGGGTATGCACTACTCCGTTGTGTCTTGCAGTCCCGGGCTCTGCATACTCGGTGCACCGGCTGCTATGCTTCCACCGTTTGTCGTCCCTTCCCTCTGGCTGTTCCCCTCGTCCATTCTTCTCTGTTCCCCATGTATTCCCTTGCTGCTGTTCCCTCGTCCTTCTCTGCTGTATCCCCTCGTCGTTCCTTCTGCGTTCCCCTCAGTCAATTCCTTCTGCTGTTCCCCCTACTCCTTCCTTTGCTCTGCTGGTTCCTAGGTCAATTTCCTTTGCTTTCCACATCGTACCTTTCCTTCTGCTGTTCCCCATAGTCCTTCGTTTCTGCTGTGTCCCCTAGTCCTTTCCCTTCTGCTTGTTCCCCATAGTCACTTCTTCTGCTGTTCCCCTCCCCTACGTCTCTTCGCCTGCTGTTCGCTAGTCCCTCTCCTGCTGTTGCCTCGTCTTTCCCTTTGCTGTTCCCTCGTCCTTCCCTTTGGTGTTCCACTGTCTCTTTCTGCTTTCCCATCGTCCTTCTTCTGCTGTTCACACATCGTCCCTCCCCCTTCTGCTGTTTCCCCTCCGTCAATTTCCCTCTTGTGTTACCCTAGTCACTTCCTTTGTGTTCCCCATACGTCAATTCCTTCTGCTGTTCCCCCGTAGTCTTCACTTTCTGCTGTTGCCACACTCGTGCCTGCCTTCTGCTTGTTCCCTCAGTCCACTGCCTTCTGCTGTTCTCGCCTCCGTCATTCCTTTCTGCTGTTCCCCTCGTCATGCCCCCCTTTCCTTTGTTGGCTTTTTTTTTCCCCTCGTCCTGCCCTTCTGCTGTTCCCCCCTGGTCTTCCTTCGCTGTTCCCCTGGCGTCTCCCCTTCCTTCTGCTGTTCCCCATGTCTTCCTCTGCTGTCCCCATAGTCCAATTCCCCTTTGGCTCGTTCCCCATTCGTCCTTCCTCTGGTCTGTTCCCCCTCAGTCCTTCTTTGCTGTCCCCCTCAGTCTTCTTTGTGTTCCTCATCAAGTCCCTTCCTTGCTGTTGCCCCCGTAGTCTTCCTTCTGTCTGTTTCCCCTGTTCCATTCCTTCTGCTGTTCCCCTCGTCCTTCCTTCTGCTGTTCCTCTAAGTCACCTCCTTCTGCTGTTCCCCATCGTCCCTTCCTTCTGCTGTTCCCTCGTCCTTCCTTCTGCTGTTCCGCCTAGTCCCTTCCTTCTGCTGTCCCCCTGTCATTCCCTTCTGCTGTTCCTGTCCATTCCTTCTGCTGTTCCTAGTCCATTCCCCTTCTGCTGTTCCCCTAGTCCTTCCTTCGATGCTGTGCCCCCTCGTCATTCCTTCTGCTGTTCCCCCCCTCACGTCATTCCCCTCTCTGTTCCACTCGTCCCTTCTTCTGCTGTTTTCCCATAGTCCTTCCCTTCTGCTGTTCCCGTCGTCACCTGCCTTCTGCTGGTCCCCATCGTCCTGGCCTTACTGCTGTTTCCCTACGTCTGCCTTCTGCTGTTCCCTCGTCCTTTTCTGTGTTTTCCCCACTCGTCCTGCCTTTGCTGTTCCCATCGTACTTTCCCTTCTGTGTTCCCCATAGTCAATATTCCTTTCTGCTGTCCCCCTCGTCCTTCCTTCTGCTGTTCCCATCGTCATTCTTCTGGCTGTTACCCCATGTCATTCCCTTCTGCTGTTCCCTCAGTCTTCCCCGTTCTGCTGTTCCCTCAGTCCTTCCTTCTGCTGTTCCCATGTCTGCTTTGCTGTTCCCTCGTCCTGCCTTCTGGCTGTTCCTCGACACCTGCCTCTGCTGTTCCCCTCGTCATTCCCTTCTGCTGTTTCCTCGTCCATGCCTTCTGCTGTACCCCATAGTCCTATTCCCTTCTGCTGTCCCATCAGTCACTTCCCTTCTGCTGTTTTCCCCCCTCGTACTTTCCCTTCTGCTGTTCCTAGGTCACTTCTTCTGCTGTTCCCTCCTCGTCCTTCCTTCTGCTGTTCCCATGTCCTTCCCTTCTGCTGTTCCAGCCATCGTCTTCCTTCTGCTGTTCCCCCTAAGTCCATTCCCTTCGCTGTTTCCTGCTAGTCTTCCTTCTGCTGTTCCCCATCAGTCAACTGCTTTTCTGCTGTTCCCCACTCGGCCTTCATTCACTGCTGTCATCCCTATGGTCATCCATTCTGCTGTTCCCCTCTTCTTCTTTCTGCTGTTCCCTACGTCACTGCCTTCTGTGGTTCCTCCTCGCTGCCTGCTTTGCTGTTCATCGGTCTTCCCTCTGCTGTCCCCCCCTGCATGCACTTTGTCGAGTTCCTCCCCCTCGGGTCGCTGCCACTTCTGGCTAGTTTCCATCGTCATTCCTTCTGCTGTTCCTCCTCACGTCCATTCCTTCTGGCTGTTTCCGACCTACACGTCTTCTTCTGCTGTTCCCCTCGTCAGTTCCCTTGCTGCTTGTTCCCTCGTTTCCTTTGCTGTTCCCCTGTCCCATTCCCCTTCTGCTGTTCCCCATCGTCCAATTCCCCTTCGTGCTAAGTTCCCATCGTCCTTCCTTTGCTGTTCCTCCTCGGTCGTTTCTTCTGCTTTTTCCCTGTCATTCTTCTGCTGTTCCCCTATCCTTCCTTCTGTGTTTGCCGCCCATCGTCTTCCTTCTGCTGTTCCCTGTCCTGCCTCTGCTTGTTTCCCTCGTCCTGCCTTCTGCTGTTCCCCCTCTGTTCCTTCCCTTCTGCTGTTCCCTCGTCCTGTTCTTCACTGCGTTGTTCCCCTCGTCGCGATCATATCCCTTACTGCTGTTCCCCTAGTCCTTCCCTTCTGCTGTTCCCTCGTCCTCCCCTTCTGCTGTTTCCACCTTCGTCCTTCCTTTGCTGTTTCCCTCGTCATTCCTTCTGCTGTTCCCCCCACCGTCTTCCTTTCTGGTTCCTGTTCCCTTCCCTTTGCTGTTCCTCGTCATTGTTCCTTCTGGCTGTTCCCACTAGTTCCTTTCCTTCTGCTGTCCTCGTCATTCTCTCTGTTTCCCCTCCGTCTTTCTTCTCTCGTTCCCCTCGTTCTTTCTTCTGCGTTCCCTCGTCCTTCTTCGCTGTTCCCCCTCAGTTCTTCCCTTCTGCTGTTCCCCGTCTTTCCTTCTGTGTTCCCCACTCGTCTTTCTTCTGCTGTTCGCTCGTTCATTCCTTCTGTGTTCCCATCGTCCCTTTCTTCTGCTGTTCCTCGTTCCTACTCCTTCTGCTGTTCCTGTTCTTTCGTTTCTCGTTCCTTCGTTCGTTCCTTCTGCTGTCCCTCGTTCATAAGGTCTACTACTGATGTATTCGGAGCATGTGACACCATTTGATTTTGAAGTTGATTAAATATGGATTATGAGGTCCTTAATATATCTTCTTGGTCTTTCTTCGACACGGAGTGCTGTAAATATCCTGGAGGACAGGCAGCGTGCCCACAGTGATGCGTTGGGCTGACCGCAKCACCCTCTGAAGAGCCATGTGGTTGCTGTACCAGGCGGTGATGCACCATTGAGAGCATTCTGTTGGGCTGCATCTGCAGAAGTTTATGGGTCTTATGGGCCAATGGCAAGTTTCTTCAGGAGTTGGGATATGCAAAAAACATCTTTCCAATTCGCACATGCGTGAAATAAGACAAATATAAGCACCCACCAAATMATTATTATTTGTAGTCAACTTCATTCTGAAGTTATCGGTGGTCGATAACCATCTTCTATGTTTAGCAGAGATCTGTGTATAAAGGGCAAAAAGCATATTTGCTGTTTTCTTTGCTGTTCTAAATAATGAGCTTTTTGAAGTGCATCTTAAGTAATGCTGGTTTTGGGAAACCCGCTCGGGGAGATTTAACGATGCTCCTACCAAAGTGCTAACGATGAATTTATCCCTAAATTAATTACGTTGTTTCATAACCTCTCCTAGGGGTGTGCCAACATAGCCACWCTCGTAATCGTATCTGTAAATTGACAGTTGATAATCGGATGATACTTGTGATTGGGAAGAAGTGTTTTAATATGCTTAAGTACATGTTCGCACAATACCTCCCTGCGCGTTCTCGCTGCAAACATTTTTTAGATTAGGAGCAGTGCGCTGTTGAGGTCTGTGGATGTGTCCTCAACTTGCAGTTTGCTGTCACTCACTCAGAATGAGCWACAGTGTTTCATCTTGTTCCCAACCCTGCACAACTTGTTAGATATTATGCACATTGATAGCTTGATAACAAACGTCCTCACCATGTGATTTATCATAGTAGCTGGCAGAAGGAATCTAAATGATCAGACTGAAAACATGCAAGGGAAAAGTGATCAGGTAAAATTATGAAGCGAGTGGACGGTAGAAATACAGCTTCGCTATCCAATCAGAGCAGCAGGATCAACGTCCAGCCCGCCCTTCTCTTTACAGACAGGCAAACTAGCCAGTCGAGTTATTAAGACCACATAGCACCTCACTTGACTGACATAAGAAATGTTTCCGGATAATTACAAAAAATACTCCATATAGTGGTATCCATAAAATAGCCCATATCCGTTGTGATACTCATTTTGTCCAACTACTTGGCACACCACTATCATCTCCTGTCTCTGTTTGCAGGTAGGAAGGAACGTCAGAAGCAGCAGCCTGGTCAACAGCCCGGTAAACCAGCTCTGAAGGAACTGAGGCGAAGGACCAACAAAGCGGTAAAACAACGTCTGAAGGAGACTGTTAGGAGAAGGACCAACAGCCGGTAAACGACGCTCTGAGAGACTGAGGAGAAGGACAACAGCCGGTCAACGAGCTCTGAAGGAGACGAGGAGAAGGACAACAGCCCGGTAAACGAGCTCTGAAGAGACTGAGGAGAAGGACCAACAGCCCGTAAACAAGCTCTAAGGAGACTCAGGAGAAGGACCAACAGCCCGGTAAACAAGGTCTGAGAAGGAGACTGATGGAGAAGGACCAACGCCCGGTAACGAGTCCTCGAAGGAGACCTGAGGAAGAAGGACACAGCCCAAAAGAAACCTAGAGTAGGGTGACAAACAGACAGGTGAGTTAATAATTAGTGGAACGTTTATTCCTGGTATGTTGCTTAATGTCCTGGTGAGGATGAGTCGCTCTTCCTCCCTAACTCCAGGCTATGGCCAAGCAGAGTCTGCGGCACGCCAGCGAAGAAGAGCCAAACAGAAAGAAAAACGGAGAACGAAGTCAACGGATCGCCACATAGTTCTAATCACGCAGAGAAAGAATCAGAGAAGATAAGCCAATCAGGCAGAGAGGCATGACTTGGCATACCAATCAGCAGCTCCGCTTCCAGGCCCCCAAGAAGAGGAAGCGAGCAGCAGCAGTCCTGAGACAGAGGGCTCTGGGCAGTGAGTTAGGCGTCCAGCGTCCCCAGTGACAGCCAAAGAACCAGGCCAAGGGGCAGAGGCTACGGGATTGTGACTTGGGGGCTCCAAGAAGGAATCTGTCTGTCAGCTGAGACCTAAGAATGTCTTCCACCATCTCCTGGGGCTGAGTTTGGGGGGAGTTTCAAATGTACTGGGTTGGGGGGAGTTTCAATGGGACTGGGTTGGGGGGAGTTTCCATGGGACGTGGTTGGAGGGGGAGTTTCAATGGGACTGGGTTGGAGGGGGAGTTCCAATGGGAACTGGGTTGGGACTGGGTGGGGGAGTTCAAGTGGACTGGGTGAGGGGCGTTTCAAATGGGACTGGGTTGGGGGGGAGTTTCATGGGACTGGGTCTGGAGGAGTTTCAAAGGACTGGGTTGGGGGGGAGTTATAATGGGTGGGTTGGGGGGAGTTTCAATGGACTGGGTTTGGAAGGGGATTTCAATGGGACTCGGGTTCGGGGGGAGTTCAATGGGACCTGGTTGGGGGGGGTTCACAATGGGGCGGGTTGGGGGCAGTTAATGGGCTGGGTTGGGGGGGAGGTTTCCAATGGGACGGGTGGGGGGAGTTTCAATGGGACGGGTGTGGGGGGGGGAGTTTCACAATGGGACTGGGTTGGGGGGGGGTTTCAATGGGATGGGTTGGGGCTGGGTGGAAGGGGAGTTTCACATGGGAAACGTGGTGGGGGGTTTCAATGTTGCTGACGGTGTTGTCTGTGAGGTGTGGAGCAGCGCTGGAGAGGACGTGGTGCCATGTGAGGGTCAGTGCGTGGGTCCTTTCACTCTCCTGGTCTAGGATCACCCTCCAACCACAGGATAAGCGTGCTCTGTCCAGAACTGCACGTCAGGTAAGATCCTATCCTGTCTAGGATCCACCCTCAACCACAGGACCAAGCGCTCGCCAGACTGCAACTCAGGTAAGATACCTCTCCTGTCTAAGGATCCACCCTCAAAACCAAACAGGACAAAGCGCTCGTCCAGACTGCCCCTCAGGTAAGATACCTCTCGGTATGACGGTGGCAGGGTAAAAACCCATCTGTCTATCCTCTCCAGGGTTTAACCCTGACTCCCTCTCATCTCCAGTGTTTAACCCTGACTCCTCTCTCTCCTCCAGGGTTAAACTCCGACTCCCTCTCTTATCTTCCAGTGGTTACCGACTCCCTCGTTCCTCCAGTGTACCTGCTTCCTCAGACGCCTGCTCCCTCTCTATTTAACTCCGACCGTCTTGTGTAACCCTGACTCCCTCTTCTCTTTCCTCTCCTCTCTCTAAGGTTAACGCCGACCCCCTCTCTCTCCAGGTGTTAACCCTGACTCCCTCTCTCTCCAGGTTAACCCTGCCCTCTG
>NW_019944245.1:82576-87099 GCF_002910315.2 Salvelinus sp. IW2-2015 | reverse complement strand
AGAAATCTTGCTTGTTTGTAGGTGACCAAATACTTATTTTCCACCATAATTTGCAAATAAATTCATTAAAAATCCTACAATGTGATTTTCTGGATTTTTTCTCTCATTTTGTCTGTCATAGTTGAAGTGTACCTATGATGAAAATTACAGGCCTCTCTCATCTTTTTAAGTGGGAGAACTTGCACAATTGGTGGCTGACTAAATACTTTTTTGCCCCACTGTATGTGTCTCTAATATGGTCATACATTGGGCAGGAGGTTAGGAAGTGCAGCTCAGTTTCCACCTCATTGTGTGGGCAGTGTGCACATAGGCAGATCTGGCTCTCAAGAGAAGACAGGCTATGGCGGCCTTTCTCAATAGCAAGGCTATGCTCACTGAGAGGGTGGGGAGGGTGGGGAGGGTGTGGCTTGCATCCCTGTCTCACCCCCCAGCCATGTGGAAAGAAATGTGTGTGTTTTTTAACCGCAAACTTGTTGTTTGTGTACATGGATTTTATAATGTCGCATATTTTCCCCCCCAACACTACTTTCCATCAATTTGTATAGCAGACCCTCATGCCAAATTGAGTCGAAAGCTTTTTTGAAATCAACAAAGCATGACTTTGCCTTTGTTTTGATTTGTTTGTTTCTCAATTAGGGTGTGCAGGGTGAATACGTGGTCTGTCGTACGGTGATTAGGGTGTGCAGGGTGAATACGTGGTCTGTCGTACGGTCATTTGGTAAAAAGCCAATTTGACATTTGCTCAGTACATTGTTTTCATTGAGGAAATGTACAAGTCTGCTGTTAATGATAATGCAGAGGATTTCCCACGGTTGCTGTTGACGCATATCCCACGGTAGTTTATTATTGTTAAATTTGTCTCCACTTTGGGGATTGGGATGATCAGTCCTTGGTTCCAAATATTGGGGAAGATTTTTGCTTTCTTAATCAAGTCATTTATCATTGTTGTTCGTTTTCATAGGTTTTATGATTGCATTTTTTTAGATTTGATAGGGAAGCTGAGAGGTCAAATTATATACTGTTTAGATTTTCTCCTGCCAAGTTTACACCTTCACTATTACAGTGAAACATTTTGTCCAGGAAATCGTCTAGGAGGGATTGAATTTGTTGTTGCCTAATTGTTTTTCGGTAGGTTTCCACACTACATTCTTCCATCTTCCACTCTGAACTTTCCCTCTCTCTGTCTGTCATTGTAAACCTAGAGGCAGGCCACACACACTTCCCACTGTCTGTCCTCCCCTGTTGTTAGACCTATTGATGTCAACAGAGAGCAGCCAGTTGGAGCTGTGATCTTGAGTTTTGCGAACCTCTCTGTTTCTCGATCTATGAGGGGTGAATACAACATTCTAATCATATAATAACCACTCTCATTTCATTGTAATACACAATTCTTCTAGGTATACACAGCTTCTCTTGTAATACACCGGTTCCTATAGTAATACACAGTCTCTTATCGTATAGATATACACCGTTCTCTATGGTAATACCCAGCTGTTCTCTATCTAATAGTATTACACAGTTCTCTATCGTTACCTACAGTCTTCTCGATCTATGGTAATACAACAGTTTCTCTACGTATGGTAATACACCGTTCTCCTATGTATATACACGTCTCTATCTATTAGTAATAGCACAGTTCTTCTATGAATACACTTCTCTATGGAAATAGTTCAACTAGTCTGCTATAGTATATACACAGTCTCGTTATGGAATACACATTCTCTATCTTAGATACTCTATGGTAATACAGCGTCTCTATGCGTATATATACACCGTTCTAGCTATAGTATTACACATTCTCTAGGGTAATACACAGTCTCTATTTCGTATGGTAATTACACGTTTCTTAGTTACACTTCTCTATTATAGAATACACAATTCTCTAGGTACTACAGTTCTCTATGGTAATACACCGTTCTCTATGGTAAATACACTGTTCTCTATCTATAGTATTACACTTCTCCTATGTAACTACCAATTTCTCTATGGTAATACCACCTTCTCTATCTATTATTACACAGTTCTCTATGGTAAACCTTCTTATCATGATACACCTTCTCTATGAATTCCATGTCTATAGTATTACACATTCTCTATGTTAATACACCGTGTCTCTCTGTATACCACAGTTCTCTATGGTAATTACACAGTTCCTATTATACAACGTTCTCATGGTAATCCTGGAGTGTATCCTGGAGACTGCGATGGTTAAGGGTGATGAAATGAAACTCTGTGAAGGTAGCATAGCTGTCAAAACTATCTGTCTGTCATTTTTGACTCACAGAGTGAGGCTTTTTCGCCCCTTTTAAGTCTTGTACTCTCCCTGTCTCCCACCTCGACCTACCCGTGGGCATCTCCCTGTCTGGCCCTCTCCTACCCAGGTGGCATCTCCCTGTCTGCCTCACTACCAGGTGGGCATTCCTGTCTGCCCCTCACTACCCAGTGGGCATCTCCCTGTCTGCCCCTCACCTACCCAGGTGGGCATTCCCTGTCTGCCCCTCACCTACCCAGTGGGCATCTCCCTGTCTGCCCCCTCACCTACCCAGGTGGCATCTCCCTGTCTGCCCTCACCTACCCAGGTGGCATTCTCCTTTCTTCCATCTAACCTACCCAGGGGGCATTCCCTGTCTGCACCTCACCTACCCAGGTGGCATCTCCCTGTCTGCCCCTCACCTCCCAGGTGGCATCTCCCTGTTGCCCCTCACCTAACCAGGTGGGCATCTTCCCTGTCTTCCCTCACCTACCCAGGTGGGCATCTCCCTGTCTCACCTCACCTACCCAGTGGGCATCTCCCTGTCTGCCCCTTCACCCCACCCAGTGGGGGCATCTCCCTCCCAGCACCTCATCTACCCAGTGGGCATCTCCCTGTCTGCAATCTCCCTACCCAGTGGGCATCAGCACCTGCCAGGACCTCATCACCCAGTGGCAGTCTCCCTGTTGCCCCTCACCTACCCAGGATGGTGCATCTCCCTGTCTCCACCGTCATCTACCGCAGGTGGGCATCTCCCTGTTCTGCCCCTTACCTCCCAGGTGGGCAATCTCCCTGTCTCCACCTCATCTACCCAGGTGGGCATCTCCCTGTCTCCACCTCACCTACAGCAGGCATCTTCCCTGTCTGCACCTCACCTACCCCCGGTGGGGTCTCCCTGTCTCCATCTCACCTACCCAGTGGGCATCCCCTGTCTCCACCTCACCTACCCAGGTGGGCAATCTCCCTGCTCCACCTCATCTACCCAGGTGGCATCTCCTGTCTCCACCTCAACCTACCCAGGTGGCATGTCCCTGCTGCACCCCACCTACGCCAGGTGGCATCTCCCTGTCTCCATCTCACCTACCCAGGTGGCATCTCCCTGTCTGCAACCTCACCTACCCAGGTGGGCATCTCCCTGTCTGCACCTCACCTTAACCAGGTGTCATCTTCCCTGGCAGCACCTCATCTACCCAGGTGGGGCATCTCCCTGTTCTCCATCTCAACCCTACCCAGGTGGGCATCTCCCTGCCAGCACCTCATCTACCCAGGTGGGCATCCCCAAAGGAACGTACTCACCTCAAAAGTTGGTGACCGCCAGGTTGTGACAGCCCGTTCCACATACGGACCCAGAAACCTTGTGCCTCTCTTGACCTTCAGAGACTGACGGACTCCTGGGACAGAGGAAAGTATAAACCACAGACATATTTTAGTCCCTGGAGCTAAATGAATGTATGGAGGGGGGAAAGAGAGGTGATAACAGAGAGGCTGCTATTGCTGCACTGATAGCCCACATTTATACACTCTGGAAATCCCCTGAGACATTTTGCCCCCCCCCCGATATTACCGACCGCCCCCCAGGCTCATGGACTATTTCCTGATTACATGGCTGAATGGAGGATAACACAACCACACCAGGACACACAGCTCAGCTATGAGAAAGTGAATGCAAACATACCCATCCATCTACGTTAGGAGAATCCAATCTGACAACATGACATTTTGTAAACACTGTGACTGAAGAACTAGATGTTTCACTAGTGGTGCAGTGTGCTGTGTTTGTGTGTGCTCTTCACTAGGTAGTGCAGATGGGTTCACTGAATCTGGATTCTTCACTTTGCTGCTTTGGCCAGGGGGTGGGAAAGCTATAGTTCTCTCTCTCTCGTCTCTCTCTTCCTCTTCTCTCCCTCTCTCTCTCTCTCTTCTTCTCTCTCTCTCTCTCTCTCTCTCCTTCCTCTCTCTCTTCCTCTCTCCTCTTCTTCCTCTCTCTCCTCTCTCTTCTCTCTCTTCTCTCTCTTCTCTCTCTCTGTCTCTCTCTTCTCTCTCTCCTCCTCTCTCTCTCTCTCTTCTCTTCTTCTCTCTTCTCCTCTCTCTCTTCTCTCTCTCTCTCTCTCTCTTCTTCTCTCCTCCTCTCTCTCTCTCTCTCTCTCTCTCTCTCATCTCTCTCTCTCTCCCTCTCTCTCCTCTCTCTCGTCTCTCTCTCTCTCTCTCTCTTCTCTCTTCTTCCTCTCCTCTTCTTCCCTCTTTCTCTCTTCTTCTGGGGGCAGTAATTACC
>NW_019944245.1:71803-80643 GCF_002910315.2 Salvelinus sp. IW2-2015 | reverse complement strand
TATCTTAGTTAAACCAGAGGTGTGGATCTAGTTAAAACCAGAGGGTGTATCTTAGTTAAAACCAGAGGGGTGTATCTAGTTAAAACCAGAGGGGTGTATCTTAGTAAACCAGAGGGGTGATCTTAGTTAAAACCAAGGTGTGTATCTTAGTTAAAACCAGAGGTGTTATCTTAGTTAAAACCAGAGGTTGTATCTTAGTTAAAACCAGAGGTGTGTATCTTAGTTAAAACCAGAGGGTGTATCTTAGTTAAAACCAGAGGTGTGTATCTTAGTTGATTTAGTTAAACCAGAGGTGTGGATCTAGTTAAAACCAGAGGTGTGGATCTTAGTTAAAAACCAGAGGTGTGTATCTTAGTTAAAACCAAGGTGTGTATCTTAGTTAAAACCAGAGGTGTGTATCTTAGTTAAAACCAGAGGTGTGTATCTTAGTTAAAACCAGAGTGTGTATCTTAGTTAAAACAGAGGTGTGTATCTTAGTTAAAACCAGAGGTGTGTATCTTAGTTAAAACCAGAGGTGTGGATCTTAGTTAAAACCAGAGGTGTGGATCTTAGTTAAAACCAAGGTGTGGATCTTAGTTAAACCGAGGTGTGGATCTTAGTTAAAACAGAGGTTGGATCTTGTTAAAACCAGAGGTTGGATCTTAGTTAAAACCAGATGGTGTGATCTTAGTTAAAAACCAGAGGTGTGGATCTTAGTTAAAACCACATCTTTGAGCACCACTTAAGATTTAATTACAATAAAAGCAGTTTTACATGATTGCAGTGAAACACAACTTCTGTTTAAAAATTGTAGAAAAATCTATATTACGACAGCACTCTCAGGGCGTTTTAGGCAGTAGACTGAGTAGACATCTTAGATATTACTCTTGGTAGATATTACAGTAGATAGATATTGCTGCTCAATAGATTTTATTGCTAAAAGAACTTCTAAATATACCTTGTCGATTAACTGTAGCCTCGTCATCTCCATGACGACACAGAGGAAACCATGACTCATAAAGACATTTGGGACTTTGACAGACACTGCCACCCTCCAATCACTACTCTGCTTTCTCCTTGCTGGGGTCACCACCGGTTGAATGGGGGCTGTGGACGTGACTGTTTGTGGGGCGGGGGAGGGAAGGGGCGAGGGGGGACGGGAGCGGGGGAGGACGGGGCGGGGGGGGGATGGGGTCGGGTCATCGATCAGAGCCTGTCTTCTCTCTCTCTCCTTGATGAGCTGGACCAGACAATAGGTCACTATGAAGACAGTGATGGTGGTGATGGGGAAGCCTGGAGGGGAGGAACAAGTCAATAATGACATAATAACTATATCATAATAACTATATATCAAGTAACATACTAGTTATCAACACAGTGATGGTGGTGATGGGAAGCCTGGAGGGGGAGGACAAGTCAATAATGGACACTAATAACTTATATCATAATAACTATATATCAAGTAACATACTAGTTATCAACACAGTGATGGTGGTGATGGGAAGCCTGGAGGGGAGGAACAAGTCAACAATGGACACTAATAACTATATCATAATAACTATATATCAAGTAACATACTAGTTATCAACACAGTGATGGTGGTGATGGGAGCCTGGAGGGGGAGAAAGTCAACAATGGACACTAATAACTATATCATAATAACTATATATCAAGAACATACTAGTTATCAACACAGTGATGGTGTGATGGGAAGCCTGGAGGGGGAGGAAAGAGTCAACAATGGACACTAATAACTATATCATAATAACTATATATCAAGTAACATACTAGTTATCACACAGTGATGGAAGCCTGGAGGGGGGAGGAACAAGTCAACATGGGCACTAATAACTATATTTAACAGCGGGTCGGTCTAATCCTAATGAGATTTGGTTAAAACCTTATTCCAGTTTATTCCACAAGTTACCACCGTCTAAATCTATGACGTTAAATGCCTATTTACTCTGTTCCATCTGACTGCGCAATCCATCAGCCCAGCCAGGCAATTTATAACTTGATCTCACACTATAAAAAGCATCTAGACATTATCTCACATTTCTTTTAGACTAACATTTAGTTTACAACAGCTGAGATTTGTAGTAACCTTGCTGTCTCTGTCTCTCCGACATTGCACATTGTTTCAATATTCAACTTCGATCTCCAGCTGTAATGAACGTGTCGGGAGTTCGGGAAGAGACGGACAGACAGAGTCGTTTCTCAGGCGGTCGAAACCATGAATCAGTGAATCATTTTTATGGATATATACAAGGAAATGTTAATTCTAAAAGCTCAAGTGAAACAAAGTGCAGCTAGTTTTCAGCCTTTCAGCTTCAGATGGAAGTAATTGTGTTACTGTACTGTGTGTTGTGTACGTAGCTGTGTTGTGTACTGTAGCTGTGTTTGTACTGTACTGTGTTGTTTACTGTAGCTGTGTTGTGTTACGTACGCTTGTTGTTTACTGTAGCTGTGTTGTGTTACTGTAGCTGTGTTGTGTTACTGTAGCTGTGTTGTGTTAGGTAGCTGTGTTGTGTTACTGTACTGTGTTGTACGCTGTGTTGTGTTCTGTAGCTGGTGTTTGTTACTGTAGCTGTGTTGTGTACTGTACTGTGTTTGTTCTGTAGCTGTGTTGTTGTTCTGTAGCTGTGTTGTGTTACTGTAAGCTGTGTGTGTCTGTAGCTGTGTTGTGTTACTGTAGCTGTGTTGTGTCTGTAGCTGTGTTGTGACTAGCTCCTCTGAACAAGTGTCGTGATGAGAGAGCACATTTTCTACGCCGGTGAAATCACCTCATTAGTCATTGTATGGATGTATCCAAAATATATGTCATTAGAAAACAGCTTAAACAAATGCAAATGTGGCTACTTTGCTGTTATTCCTGTCTGCACTTTTTTGACGTGGCAGTAAGTTAGCCGTAGTTGGTTAGTTTAGCAAGCAAGGGATAAGAATGTTGCCACCAGTCTGGAATGGAACATTTGAAGACGACTGGGTCCGTCCCAGTAGATACAGACAACGACTGGGTCGCGTCCATAGATACAGAACAACGATGGGCGCGTCCAGATACACGAACACGACTGGTCGCGTCCATAGATCAGACAAGACGACTAGGGCGTCCATAGATACAGAACAACGACTGGTCGCGTCATAATATATGAAAACGACTGGTCGCGTCCATAGATACAGAACAACGACGTGGGTCGCGTCCATAGATACAGAACAACGACTGGGTCGCGTCCATAGATACAGAACAACGACTGGGTCGCGTCCATAGATACAGAACAACGACTGGGTCGCGTCCATAGATACAGAACAACGACTGGGTCGCGTCATAGATACAGAACAACGACTGGGTCGCGTCCATCAGATACAGAACAACGACTGGGTCGCGTCCATAGATACAGAACAACAGACTGGGTCGCTCCATAGATCAGAACAACGACTGGGTCGCGTCCATAGACAATAGAACAACGACTGGGTCGCGTCCATAGAACAGAACAACGACTGGGTCGCGTCATAATACAGAAACACTGGTCGGTCCTAGCTAACAACACGTGGGTCGCGTCCATAGATACGAACGACTGGGTGCGTCCATAGATACAGAACAACGACTGGGTCGCGTCCAAGATACAGAACAACGACTGGGTCCGCGTCATAGATACAGAACAACGACTGGGGTCGCGTCCATAGATACGAACAACGACTGGGTCGCGTCCATAGATACAGAACAAACGACTGGGGCGCGTCCATAGATACAGAACAACGACTGGGTCGCGTCCATAGATACAGATACAACGACTGGTCGCGTCCATAGATACAGAACAACGACTGGTCCGTCATAGATACAGAACAACGACTGGTCGCGTCCATAAGATACAGAATCAACGACTGGTCGCGTCCATAGATACAGAACAACGACTGGGTCGCGTCCATAGATACAGAACAACGACTGGGTCGCGTCCATAGATACAGAACAACGCCTGGGTCGCGTCCATAGATACGAACAGCACTGGGTCCGCATAGATAACAGAACAACGATGGGTCGCGTCCATAGATACAGACAACGACTGGGTCGCGTCCATAGATACAGAAAACGACTGGGTCGCGTCCATAGATACAGAACAACGACTGGGTCGCGTCCATAATCAAGAACAAACGACTGGGTCGCGTCCATAGATACAGAACACACGACTGGGTCCGCGTCCATAGATACAGAACAACGACTGGGTCCGTCCTAGATACAGAACACGACTGGGTCGCGTCCATAGATACAGAACAACGGACTGGGTGCGTCATAGATACAGAACAACGACTGGGTCGCGTCCATAGATCAGAACAAGACTGGGCGCGTCCATAGATACAGAACAACGACTGGGTCGCGTCCATAGATACGAACAACGATGGGTCGGTCCATAGATACAGAACAACGACTGGGGTCGCGTCCATAGATACAGAAAACGACTGGGTCGCGTCCATAGATACAGAACAACGACTGGGTCGCGTCCATAGATACAGAACAACGACTGGTCGCGTCCATAGATACAGAACAACGCTGGTCGCGTCCATAGATACAGAACAACGACTGGGTCGCGTCCATAGATACGAACAACGACTGGGTCGCGTCCATAGATACAGAACAACGACTGGGTCGCGTCCATAATACAGAACAACGACTGGTCGTATAGATAAAACAGAACTGGTGCGTCCATAGATACAGAACACGACTGGGTCGCGTCCATAGATACAGAACAACGACGGGTCGCGTCCATAATACAGAACAACGACTGGGTCACGTTCCTCTACAACCCAGAACGTATAGAACGAACGCCACCGGCTTGGTAGCAACCTAGATTGTGTCGGGATCTCATATCTTGTGAGGATGACAATAGATGAATAAATTCCTCAAAATAATGTTTTTAATAAATACGTTAATCATTATTTGAATATGGTTAGTTGTATAAAAGATAATAATAAAACGCTGTGTTCTAGGATATATTGGCACGGTTTGCCGGCCCTCGTCTTCATCTCGGGCCTAACAACCCGCTGCCAATATATCCAAACAACAGCTTCTCGGGCATTATCACTAAGTGTAATAACTATATATAAAGGAAGATACTAGTTATCATCACAGTGATGCTGGTGAGGGGAAGCCTAGGGCGAGGAGTCAGTCATAGTGTGTCTACTGTTACTCAAGGAAATACTAGGTCTTGTTACTTTATAACATAGTATAGTGGGATCATAGTATGCCAGTACCACACCAAAACAGTTGTGCATGTTCAATATCATGTTCAGTATGAGCATTGACGTTCTTCAACATCGAGATCAAGAGACAGGTCAGAAGGAAACTTAACTATCTGTTACCTTTGAGCAGCATCTCTGGCGACAGCTTAGTGAACTCCAGGCTGTTGAGAGCGATGAGTTGTGAGGACGATGTCCAGAAGTTAAAGGTTGAAACACAGCTTGATCCACACCTCTGGTTTTAACTAAGATCCACACCTCTGGTTTTAACTAAGATACACACCTCTGGGAGACGTGGTTTTAACAGAGGATATAATAGAAAGGGCTTAAACTCTGTGGAGTTCCTTTCCTGTCAAATGTACTGTACATCCAAATATAATATATTGATTTACTGATACATGACTCCAACTTTTTGTCTCTTTTACTTCGTTCTCATTTAAAGAATGTGACCATTGACCTCTCTGATGCTGTAACTCAGAATACTCTGAGAAAGACGAGAGAGAAGAGAMAGAAAGAAAGAGAAAGAGAGACAATGAGAGAGACCATGAGGGAAACAGAGAGACAGAGAGACAGAGGCTTAAGCGCTCTGTAAATATGACTGAGTCATTGTAGTAGATCCTGCGTCTGACTCAGAGCTTCTCTATTATGGAGGATGACCTCAATCCCAATACTCTCACTGGCGTGACCCACACCCCCACATACTCCGCAAGGCGGGGGACCCACGAGCCCCAATCCCCC
The DNA here is from genome assembly GCF_002910315.2 of Salvelinus sp. IW2-2015. Taxonomy (NCBI): domain Eukaryota; kingdom Metazoa; phylum Chordata; class Actinopteri; order Salmoniformes; family Salmonidae; genus Salvelinus; species Salvelinus sp. IW2-2015. The sequence goes on along the minus strand of NW_019944245.1, from coordinate 74,697 downwards.
CCGTCTGACAGCGAGTACTCCGTAGCCGTTGGCTAAGTCTTGTACGAGATTAAGTTTGTTGTTAATGTCCCACTCAATGATGATAGCCAGCACAGAACTTCCTCGGAAACCTCAGACCGAGCGATGAATTAATCACTGCCTGCTCACAATCCATTGAAGTCCTCTTCATGGGTCAGGAGTCCGTAAAAACWGGAAAACAAAATTCGATGTAACCCTGACTTAATCTACACTACCGGTCAGAAGTTTTAGAACGCCTACTCATTCAAGGGTTTATATTTATTTGTATAATTTTCTACATCGTGGAATAATTACATTTTTGCTTGTAAGCAGGAAACAGGAGGATAGAATTATGGTCAGATTTGCCAAATGGAGGGTGAGGGAGAGCTTTGTACGTGTCTCTGTGTGTGGAGTAAAGGTGGTCTAGAGGTTTTTTTTCACTCTGGTTGCACATTTAACATGCCGATTAGAAATTTGGTGAAACAGATTGAAATTTCCCTTCATTAAAGTCCCCGGCAACTAGGAGCGARGCCTCTGGGTGAACGTTTTCTTGTTTGCTTATGGCGGAATACAGCTCATTCAATGCTGCCTTAGTGCCAGCCTCTGTCTGTGGTGGTTTGCAAACAGCTACTAAAAATACAGATGGGAACTCTCTAGGTAGATAGTGTGGTCTACAGCTTATCATGAGATACTCTACCTCAGGCGAGCAATAGCTCGAGWCTTCCTTAGATATCATGAACCAGCTGTTATTTACAAAAATACATAGTCCGCCGCCCCTTGTCTTACCAGACGCCYCTGTTRTATCCTGKRYGTYCAMCGTATAACCAGCCAGCTGTATGTTGATAGTGTCGTCGTTCAGCCATGACTCCGTGAAGCATAAGKTATTACAGTTTTGAATGTCCCGTTGGTAGTTTAATCTTGCATGTAGGTCATCGATTTTATTCTCCAAAGATGCACGTTTGCTAGCAGAATGGAAGGAAGTGGTGGTTTATTTGATCGCCTACGAATTCTCAGAAGGCAGCCCGCCCTCTGGCCCCTTTTTCTCCGCCTTCTCTGAAAGCAGTATATCGTATAGGCTCGTCGGACCCTATAAAGGAAGAAAACGATTCTGCCAGTCCGTGGTGAGTAATCGCAGTCCTGATGTTCAAAAGTTATTTTTGGTCATAAGAGACGGTAGTGGCAACATTATGTACAAAATAAGTAAAAAAATAAGTTACAAGAAACGCAAATAAACGAACAAAAAAACACAATCGGTTGGGGACACGTAAAACATCTTCCTTCTTCTCTTTGCTTATTTGAGCTGTTCTTGCCATAAAATGGACTTTGTCTTTTACCAAATAAGGCTATCTTTTTCTATACCACCTTACCTTGTCACAACACAATTGAATGGCTCAAATGCATTAAGAAGGAAAGAAATTACACAAATTAACTTTTAAGAAGGCTCCCCTGTTAATTGAAATGCATTCCAGGTGACTACCTCATGAAACTGGTTGAGAGAATGCCAAGAGTTGGCAAAACTGCCATCAAGGCAAATATATTTTGATTTGTTAAACACTATTTTCCCGGACATTTCTGGGGGGAATGGCCCTAGCCCTCATTGATTTGTTAAACACTATTTCCCGGACATTTCTGGGGGGAATGGCCCTAGCCCTCATTGATTTGTTAAACACTATTTTCCCGGACATTTCTGGGGGGAATGGCCCTAGCCCTCATTGATTTGTTAAACACTATTTTCCCGGACCAGAACTGCAGTTTATTTTCAGGCAAACTAACATTGTGTAAATATTGTATGAACATAAACAAGATTCAACAACTGAGGCTAAACTGAACAAGCCACAGACATGTGACTAACAGAAATGGAATAATGTTCCCTAACAAAGGGGGGGTCAAAAATCAAAGTAAACAAGTCAGTATCTGGTTGTGCACCAGCTGCATTAAGTACTGCACGTGCATCTCCTCCTCATGGACTGCATCAGATTGCCAGTTCTTGCTGTGAGATTGTACCCACTCTTCGACCAAGCACCTGCTAGTTCCCGGACATTTCTGGGGGGAATGGCCCTAGCCCTCACCTCCGATCCAACAGGTCCCAGATGTGCTCAATGGGATTGAGATCCGGCTTTCGGCCATGGCAGAACACTGACATTCCTGTCTTGCAGAAATTACGCACAGCAGTATGGCTGGTGGCATTGTCATCGCTGGAGGGTCATGTCAGGATGAGCCTGCAGAAGGTACCACATGAGGGAGGAGGATGTCTTTCCTGTGAAACTCACCATTGAGATTGCCTGCAATGACAACAAAGCTCAGTCTGATTATGCTGTACACAACTTCCCCAGACCATGATGGACCCCCACCTCCAAAATCGATCCTACTCCAGAGTACAGGCCTCCTTGTAACACTCAATCTTCGACGATAAACGCGAATCCGACTATCGACTCGTCAGTGAAAAGACTTTTTTGCCAGTCTTGTCTGGTCCAGCGAGGTGGGGTTGTGACCATATGCGACGGGGTTGCTGTGATGTCTGGTGAGGACCTGCGCTTACATATCAAATTCAAATTTATTATATAGCCCTTCGTACATCAGCTATATCTCAAAGTGCTGTACAGAAACCCAGCCTAAAACCCAAACAAGCAAGCAATGCAGGTGTAGACCGTGGCTCGGAAAAACTCCCTAGAAAGGCCAAAACCTAGGAAGAAACTAGAAGGGAACCAGGCTAATGAGGAGGTGGCCAGTCCTCTTCTGGCTGTGCCGGGTGGAGATTATAACAGAACATGGCCAAGATGTTCAATATTCATAAATGACCAGCATGGTCAAATAATAATAATCCAGTAGTTGTCGAGGTGCAGTAAGTCAGCACCTCAGGAGTAAATGGCAGTTGGCTTCATAGCGATCATTAAGAG
>NW_019944245.1:62186-71778 GCF_002910315.2 Salvelinus sp. IW2-2015 | reverse complement strand
ACATTTCTGGGGGAATGGCCCTCACCTCCGATCCAACAGGTCCCAGATGTGCCCATGATTCCATATGTATTATTTCATATGTTTGATGTCTTCACTATATTCCACGATTTTTTTTATTTATTTTTATTTAACCTTTATTTAACCAGGTAGGGAAATTGAGAACACGTTCTCATTTACAATTGCGACCTGGCCAAGATAAAGCAAAGCAGTTCGACACATACAACAACACATAGTTACACATGGAGTAAAACAAACATAAGTCAATAATACAGTGAAAAAAATAAGTCTATATACAATGTGAGCAAGTGAGGTGAGATAAGAGAGGTGAAGGCAAACAAATATATGTATAAATAAATAAAATAAATAAAATAAAAATATAAAAGGCCATGGAGGTGAAGTGAATACAACACAGCAAGTAAAATAAAACTAAAAAAACCCTGGAATGGTTGGTTTGCAGCGGAAGAAAGTGCAAAGTAGAGACAGAAAATAATGGGGTGCAAAGAGCAAAATAAGTAATAAAATAAATACAGTAGGTAAAGAGGTAGTTTGGGCTAAATTGTTAGATGGGTTATGTACAGGTGCAGTAATCTATGAGCTGCTCTGACAGCTGGTGCTTAAAGCTAGTGAGGGAGATAGGTGTTTTCCAATTTCAGAATTTTTGTAGTTCGTTCCAGTCATTTCAGCAGAGAACTGGAAGGAGAGGCGTCCAAAGGAAGAATTGGTTTTGGGGGTGACTAGAGAGATATACCTGCTGGAGCGCGTGCTACAGATAGGTGCTGCTATGGTGACCAGCGAGCAGAGATAAGGGGGACTTTACCTAGCAGGGTCTTGTAGATGACCTGGAACCAGTGGGTTTGGCGACGAGTATGAAGCGAGGGCCAGCCAACGAGAGTGTACAGGTCGCAGTGGTGGGTAGTATATGGGCTTTGGTGACAAAACGGATGGCACTGTGATAGACTGCATCCAATTTATTGAGTAGGGTTTTGGAGGCTATTTTGTAAATGACATCACCGAAGTCGAGGATTGGTAGGATGGTCAGTTTTACAAGGGTATGTTTGCAGCATGAGTAAAGGATGCTTTGGTGCGGAATAGGAAGCCAATTCTAGATTTGACTTTGGATTGGAGATGTTTGATGTGAGTCTGGAAGGAGATTTACATCTAACCAGACACCTAGGTATTTGTAGTTGTCCACATATTCTAAGTCAGAACCGTCCAAAGTAGTGATGTTGGACAGGCGGGCAGGGGCAGGCAGCGATCGGTTGAAGAGCATGCATTTGGTTTTACTTGTATTTAAGAGCAGTTGGAGGCCACGGAAGGAGAGTTGTATGGCATTGAAGCTCGCCTGGAGAGTTGTTAACACAGTGTCAAAAGAAGGGCCAGAAGTATACAGAATAGTGTCGTCTGCGTAGAGGTGGATCAGAGAATCACCAGCAGCAGAGCGACATCATTGATGTATACAGAGAGAGAGGTCGGTCCAAGAATTGAACCCTGTGGCACCCCATAGAGACTGCCAGAGGCCCGGACAACAGACCCTCCGATTTGACACACTGAACTCGATCAGAGAAGTAGTTGGTGAACCAGGCGAGGCAATCATTAGAGAAACCAAGGCTGTCGAGTCTGCCAATGAGGATGTGGTGATTGACAGAGTCAAAAGCCTTGGCCAGGTCAATGAATACGGCTGCACAGTATTGTTTTCTATCGATGGCGGTTACGATGTCGTTTATGACCTTGAGCGTGGCTGAGGTGCACCCATGACCAGCTCTGAACCAAGATTGCATAGCGGAGAAGGTGTGGTGGGATTCGAAATGGTCGGTAATCTGTTTGTTGACTTGGCTTTCGAAGACCTTAGAAAGGCAGGGTAGATAGATATAGGTCTGTAGCAGTTAGGGTCAAGGTGTCCCCCCTTTGAAGAGGGATAAACGCAGCTGCTTTCCAATCTTTGGGGATCTCGGACGACACGAAAGAGAGGTTGAAGAGGCTAGTAATAGGGTGGCAACAATTTCAGCAGAAGTTTTAGAAAGAAAGGGTCCAGATTATCTAGCCCGGCTGATTTGTAAGGGTCCAGATTTTGCAGCTCATTTAGGACATCAGCTGACTGTATTTGGGAGAAAGAGAAATGGGGAAGCTTGGGCGAGTAGCAGAGGGGAGGGCAGTGCTGTTGTCCGGTAGGGGCAGCCAGATGGAAAGCATGGCAGCCGTGGAAAAATGCTTATTGAAATTCTCAATTATAGTGGATTTGTCGGTGGTGACAGTGTTTCCTATCTTCAGAGCGGTTGAAGCTGGGAGAGGTGTTCTTATTCTCCATGGACTTTACCTGTCCCAGAACTTTTTTGAATTTGTGTTGCAGGAAGCAAATTTCTGCTTGAAAAAGCTAGCCTTGGCTGTTCTAACTGCCTGTGTATATTGGTTTCTGGCTTCCCTGAAAAGTTGCATATCACGGGGGCTGTTCGATTGCTAATGCAGAACGCCATAGGATGTTTTTCTGTTGGTTAAGGGCAGTCAGTCGAGAGAGAACCAAGCTATATCTGTCCTGGTTCTAAATTTCTTGAATGGGGCATGCTTATTCAAGATGGTGAGGAAGGCATTTTTAAAAAATGACCAGGCATCCTCTACTGACGGAGGAGATCGATATCCTTCCAGGATACCCCGCCAGGTCGATTAGAAAGCCTGCTCGCTGAAGTGTTTCAGGGAGCGTTTGACAGTGATGAGTGGAGGTCGTTTGACCGCTGACCCATTACGGATACAGGCAAGGCAGTGATCGCTGAGATCTTGGTGAAAAACAGCAGAGGTGTATTTGGAGGGCAAGTTTGTTAGGTGATATCTATGAGGGTACCCGAGTTTACGGAATTGGGTGGTACCTGTAGGTTCATTGATAATTTGTGTAGATTTGAGGCATCAAGCTTAGTTGTAGGGTGGCTGGGGTTTTGAGCGATGTTCAAATTTAGGTCGCCTAGCAGCACGAACTCTGAAGATAGATGGGGCAATCAGTTCACATATAGTGTCAGAGCACAGCTGGGGGCAGAGGTGGTCTATAGCAGGCGGCAACGGTGAGAGACTTGTTTTTAGAGAGGTGGATTTTAAAAGTAGAAGTTCAAATTGTTTGGGAACAGACCTGGATAGTAAGACAGAACTCTGCAGCAGTCTTTGCAGTAGATTGCAACACCGCCCCTTTGGCCGTCTATCTTGTCTGAAAATCTTGTAATTGGGGATGAAAATATCTGAGTTTTTGGTGGTCTTTCTAAGCCAGGATTCAGACACGGCTAAAACATCCGGGTTGCGAGAGTGTGCTAGAGCAGTGAACAAAACAAACTTAGGGAGGAGGCTTCTAATGTTACATGCATGAAGCCAAGGCTATTACGGTTACAGAAGTCATCAAAAGAGAGCGCCTGGGAATAGAACAAGTAACTGCAGGGCCTGGAGTCACCTCTACATCACCAGAGGAACAGAGGAGGAGTAGGATAAGTGTACGGCTAAAAGCTATGAGAATTGGTCGCCTAAGCTACTGGAGCAAGAGAAGAGGAGGTTTCTGGGGCGATAAAATAGTTTTAAAGGAATAATGTACAGACAAAGTATGGTAGGATGTGAATACAGTGGAGGTAGACCTAGTATTGAGTGATGATGAGAGAGATATGTCTCTAAACATCATTGAAACCAGGTGATGTCATCGCATATGTGGGTGGTGGAACTGAGAGGTTGGATATGGATAGTGAACAGGGCTAGAATCTCTACAGTGAAATAAGCCAATAAACATTAACCAGAACAGCAATGGACAAGGCATATTTACATTAAGGAGAGGCAGCTTAATCGGGTGATCAATAAGGGTCCAGTGAGTAGAGGTTGGTTGGGTCGTGGCGATCCAGACCAGCTGGCCGGGTATGTGGCTGTCGGTAGCAGCATGGGATGGAGGTCTGTTTGTAGATACTCGTGCGTTTCCGTCGGTAGTTAGTGGGGTTCGTGTAGTGGGGTTCCGTGTGGAAGAGGGGATCAATCCAAATTGGCAGAATAGATATAGTGACCAAGGAGAAAAAAAATAAATAAAAATAAAAATAAAAATAAATAATAGTTGTCCGTATGCTTATTCAGTAGCAGCCGATAAGACAGCTAACGATTAGCGGGCCTCAGGTGAGTTCAGGTAACGTCGGACGGAGGTGCCAGTTGGATAATCCCTCGGGCAGATAACGTCTGGCAGTCAGACGTGAAGGCCCGGTGGGGTTCGTATCTGCAGCAGCAACACAAAAAAACGTGTCCGGATGGTGATGGAACTCCTCAGCTGGCTAGCTCCAGGATGATTTGAGTTTGCTCCGGGGTCGACGTAAGCCAATTCGTCACACGGTTTTGCAGCTAGCTAGCTGCGGAATTCAAGGTGCAAGTGACCAGAGCTGCGGCTGGAATCCGGGGAAACTGAGAGAGAAGAAAATCCCGGAATGCTCCGGTCCGAGTCGCGTTGCACAAAAGTGCCGGTAGATATCGAGCTAGAGGAATAGCTATGACACAACACGAGGGCAGCTGAAAACCAACGCTAGCCAGCAAACCGGCTAATTTGCGGCAGCTACAGATTAGCTTCTGGCTAGCTATCGGAGTAGCTACTGTTGGCTTTCAGGCTAGCTTCTGAATTAGCCCCTGGCTGGCTTCCACGATGGATTTTTCAGTTTGAGGTAAATATTACTTTTTAGTAATTGTGGAAGCGGGTGCAGGAAAGCTTTTGCAGAAAGCTTTTGTAGTTGAGTTCTTGGATAATAAAATAAATAAAAATAAGTGAAGAGAGGTGAAATATAATATACAGGACACAAAACAATACGGAACAGAAAAGACGTCTGAACTGCTAAGCAACCTTGGGTGGAAAATGCTTAGATAGGAAATAGTAGAAATGTAAGTAAAATAAAGAAAAACCCTTGAATGAGTAGGTGTTCTAAACTTTTGACTGGTACTGTACGTTCCTCTCAAGTTCTGGCTCTTTCCAGAACAGCTGCCTCGTCCTTGAACTCAGGAACTTAACGCTACTCCTGCTGGCTTTGGTCTTTGACACGGTACCTAGCAACGTAGTAAACCTATTTCAAAACCAAAAATAAATGTAAAGATTCAACAAAAACCGAATAAAAAAAGATTAAAGCTGCAAGCAGTTGTTAAGAGTATCTCTACCGCTCCTGCTGTCTCTAGAGAGTTGAAAACAGCAGGTCTGGGACAGGTAGCACGTCCGGTGAACAGGTCAGGGTTCCATAGCCGCAGGCAGAACAGTTGAAACTGGAGCAGCAGGTACAGCAACAACAACTGCTCGAGTTACAACAGGCCTACAAGTCCTCAGTCCAGCCTCTCTCAGCCTATTGCGGACAGTCTGAGCACTGATGTAGGGATTGTGCATTCCTGGTGTAACTCAGGGAGTTGTTGTTGCTGTACCTGTCCCGCAGMTGTGATGCTCGGATGTACCGATCCTGTGCAGYTGTTGTTACACGTGGTCTGKCACTGCYAGGACGATCAGCTGTCCGTCCTGTCTCCCTGTAGCACTGTCTTAGGSGTCTCACAGTACGGACATGGCAATTTATTGCCCTGGCCACTTCTGCAGTCCTCATGCCTCCTTGCATCATGCCTAAGGCATGTTCACGCAGATGAGCAGGGACCCTGGGCATCTTTATTTTTGTGTTTTTCAGAGTCAGTCGAAAGACCTCTTTAGTGTCCTAAGTTTTCATAACTGTGACCTTAATTGCCTACCGTCTGTAAGCTGTTAGTGTCTTAACGACCGTTCCACAGGTGCATGTTCATGTTTCGTTAATCCCGAGCTAGTTAGCTACCGTTATTATGTTAGCTACACAGAAATTAACATAACACTCCCTAAATGGCAACACACAMAACTTTATTTAATCACAAATCATTACTGAAGCTTCCCTTGGTCAGCCAACCTTGCTCACAGTCTGCTGAATGATGATTTAAACGTGTTATTTTGTCTTTTCTTTTAGTCTCAGACCCGTGTGTGGTTAGAAAATGCTATTCTTTTTGGCTGTTGACAACCAACGTTAATGGTGCATTACCGTCACCAACTGGACTGTGTGAAAAATAAACATAATAATAATAATAAACATTTGTGACAACAAATACAATATTTCACTCCATGAAACTCTCCTGAAAGCTGCAGCGTTTCCCGGGGTTGCCCATGAGGTCCCTTATCTGTCGGGATTCAAGCTGTGGGCCCACTGTGTCACCGTCAGGACAAATTGGACACACAGGATGAGCTACTTCTGAACTCCTTACCATGCCTGCCAAATATCAGAACTCAAAATCTACCAGATCATGCAATATGTATTTTGGACCATTTKAACTTTTAACGTTTTCTGCTCCAGAGTCTAACATGCTGACCAGAGCGGATGCGAAAATAAATTGACACATACATGCTATTCAACCACACTGCTCGCGAGTGTCTGCGTAGCCATGCGCTAAAATAGAACTAGGCAAATTGGTCAAGAGCTCGTAAAACGCCCGCCATTCCCTCCGGTGCCAATCTTTGTTTCGCCGCTTGAACCCTAATAACAATAATGAACTGGAATACCTGGATCTTGAACCCCTCAAATGAAGCAGCTCTCTGCCTAGGCGACCTCACAGTGCCATGGCAAAAATGGCAAAAGGTATAGAATAGCAGCAAATTATCTCTAAAATAGCAACATTTTCTCTCAGCCTCAACAATGTGTAAAATAGCATGAGATTAGCTATAAAAATATATATATAAAAACTGCCATGCGCAGATTTTTTACAAAAATCTATTATTTTGGTTGGGGTGGGGGAGGGGTTGCTCGAACATAGCAGAGAGCCACTGAATACTCTACAGTGGCTTCCTCATCTCATCCCTACTCCATCATCGCTCATCTGAACATATATGAAGAGTTGAAAGCAATATGGTGGATGGACAACTACCAGGTCTCTACTTTCACCTGCCCACTTCTATCACATCTGAAGCAAAGGAGTTTAGAGGAGGAAGGAAGGTATAAGGAGTGGTGAGGAGGAAGGGGGAAGGGAAGGAGTAGAGAGGAGGAAGGAGGAAGGGAAGGAGTGGAGAGGAGGAAGGAAGGTATAAGGAGTGGTGAGGAGGAAGGGGGAAGGGAAGGAGTAGAGAGGAGGAAGGAGGAAGGGAAGGAGTAGAGAGGAGAGGAGGAAGGTAGAAGGAGTTTAGAGGAGGAAGGAAGGTTTTAGAAGAATGGAGGAAGGCTTATGGATTTTAAGGAGGAAGGAAGTGTAGAAGAAGTGGAGAGAGTAGAACGATTTAGAGGAGGAAGGAAGTAGATTAGAAGTTGAGGAAGGTAGGTAGTAGAGATTGTAGGAGTGATGAATAATTGTATTGGAAGTAGAGAGTTCTTTAGGTAGATAGTGTTTTTAAGGTAGAAGGTGGGAGAGGATAGAAGGGAAGGACTGGAGGGAAGATTGAAGGAGTAGGAGGGTAGGGAAGGAGGAGAGAGGAGAAGGAAGATGGAGTGATGAGAAGTTGAAGGAGAGAAGGAAGGGGAAGGAGAACGAGTGGATGAGGATGAGGAGGGAAGGGAGGAAGGAGTAGGAGGGAGAGAAGCGAAGAAAGGGAAGTAGAGAAGATAAGATGGAAGGAGCGGAGAGGAGGAAGGATGAAGGGAAGGGAACTGGAGAAGGAAGGAGAAGGAGGACTGGAGAGGACAAGGTTGAAGGGACGTGGAGAGGAAGAAGGTAGAAGGGAAGGAGAGGAGAGGAGGAAGTGGAAGGGAAGACTGGAGGAGAAGGGAAGAGACGAGAGGAGGAAGGAAGGAGTAGAGAGGGAAAGGGGAAGGAGGTGAGAGGAGAAGGAGGAGGGAAGGACTGGAAGGGAAGTGAGAGGAGGAAGGGAGAGGAGAGAAGGGGAAGGACGGAGAGGAGGAAGGTGGAAGGAAGGACTGAGAAAGAGCAAGTGTGGCGGGGGGGGGAGTGGAAGGAGGAGGAGGCGTGGGGGGGGAGGGGAGGGCGAGAGGGGGGGTGGGGGGTGTGGGGGGCAGGTGGGAGGGACGGGTGAGGAGAAGAGGGGTGGAGGGAGGAGGGGGAGAAAGAGGGGAGAGGGGTGGGGGGGAGGAGGGGTGGGGGAGAGGGAGGCTGGGAGGGGGAGGAGAGGAGTGAGGGGTGGGGAGGGAAGGGTGGGGAGGGAGGGAGGGGAGGGGGGCGTGGAGGGAGGGGGTAGGGGAGGGAGGGAGTGGGTGAGAGGTGGGGAAGGGGTAGGGAGAGTAGAGGAGGGGGTGGGTGGAGGAGGAGGCGGGGGGGGGAGAGGTAGGAAGTGAAGGGAAAGGGGACGGGGTGAGGAGGGGGAGGGGAGGAGGAGGAGAGGGAGGCTGGGAGGAGGGGAAGGGGAGGGAGAGGAGAGGTAGAGGAGAAGAAGGGGTGAGAGAGCGGAAGGAGGGGGGAAGGTGAAAGGGTGGAAGGGGGAGGCGTGGAGGGAGGGAGGGAGGGGGGGAGGGGAGGAAGGGTAGGGAGGAGCGGGGGGAAGGAGAGGGTGTTTTGGAAGACCGGAGGAGGAGGAAGTGGAAGGTAAGAGTGGAAGGAGGGGACCGGAAGACAGAGGAGGAGAGAAGGTGGGAGAGGAGAAGTAGAAAATAAAGAGTAGGAAGGAGGAAGGGTGAAGGAGGAAGGGAAAGGAGTAAGAGGAGGAAGGAAGTAAGAGAGTTAGGAAGGAGGAAGGAAGGAGGAAGGAGAAGGAAAGGTGGAAGGGAGAGTGACGTGAGAGAGGAGAAATGAAAGGAAAGGACGTGTGAGTGGAGAGAGAAGGTGGAAGGAAGGAGTGGAGTGAGGAGGAGGTAAGGAAGGAGAGGAAAAAGGGAAGGAAAGGAAGGAGGGTAGGAAGGTGAAGGAAGAGTGGAAGGGAAGGTGAAGTGAGAGGAGGACAGGTGAAGGGAAGGTGGAGGGAAGAGAGGAAGGGGAAGAAAGGAAGAGGGAAGGTAAAGGAAGGAGTGGAGGAACAGGTTTAGAGGAAAGGAGTGGAGCAAGGCCAGGGAAGGAGAGGAAGGAATGAAGGAAAGGAAAGAAAGGAGAAGGGATGGACTAAGTGGAGAGGGGAAGGTGGAAAGGGAAGGAAAGGAGAAGGAATGAATGAGCAGGGAAGGTGAGGAAGAAGTGGAGATAGGAATGGAGAAGGGAAGAGTGGAAGAGACAGCCACTCCACAGCCCCACATACTCAGGAAGAAGTGATCTCGAGAGGCAGTGTCAGCTGTACCGACGGGGGGTTTGGTTGTATGAGGGTCTATTTACATTACATGTTCAGAATGGATTCACAGAGTGCCCCACACTTGAAACACTATATAAACCTACCATGTTGCACAGGATTAAAGGGTCGGACGCTGAGGAGAGAGACCAATGCCGCCCCGAGTTACATCTTATGGTTCAATATACAAAGACCAAGCCCTTCTACACACAGGACCGAACCCTTACTCCTCTTCCAGCTAGCGCAGTGAAAAGAGCCTTGAGTCGGATGCTCTGCTGTCTGACAGAGACAGACGGACAGACACAAGGACCAAAAACCTGCCTTTGTTCCCTGCTTATCGACTGGGAGTTGCCCCTGGACCGAGAAGGCCACCGATGCTCTGTCCATCGACCCGACGAGAACCAGATTGTCCCAGCAGAC
>NW_019944245.1:49834-58138 GCF_002910315.2 Salvelinus sp. IW2-2015 | reverse complement strand
AGAAGGAGTTTAGAGGAGGAAGGAAGGTAGAAGAAGTGGAGGAAGGTAGAAGGAGTTTAGAGGAGGAAGGAAGGTAGAAGGAGTGGAGAGGAGGAAGGTAGAAGGGAAGGACTGGAGAGGAGAAATTGAAGGAGTAGAGAGGGGGTAGGGAAGGAGAGGAGAGGAGAAGGGGAAGGAGTGGAGTGGAGATGAGGAAGGTTGAAGGGAAGGAGGAAGGTGGAAGGGAAGGAGTGGAGAGGAGAGGAGGAAGGAGGAAGTGAAGGAGTGGAGAGGAGGAAGGAGGAAGGGAAGGTAGAGAAGAGAAAGGTGGAAGGAGCGGAGAGGAGGAAGGTGGAAGGGAAGGACTGGAGAAGAGGAAGGATGAAGGGAAGGACTGGAGAGGACGAAGGTTGAAGGGTAGGACTGGAGAGGAAGAAGGTAGAAAGGGAAGGAGAGGAGAGGAGGAAGTGGAAGGGAAGGACTGGAGAGGAGGAAGGAGGAAGGGAAAGGACTGGAGAGGAGAAGGGGAAGGGAAGGTGAAGAGGAAGAAAGGTGAAGGAGCGGAGAGGAGGAAGGTGGAAGGGAAGGACTGGAGAGGAGGAAGGAAGGGAAGTAGAGGAGGAAGGTGGAAGGAGCCGGAGAAGGAGGAAGGTGGAAGGGAAGGACTGGAGGAGGAGGAGAAGGGAAGGACGCTAGGAGAAGGACGAAGGTGAAGGGGAGGACTGGAGAGGAAGAAGTTGAAGGGATATGAGAGGAGAGGAGGAAGGTTGGAAGGGAAGGATGGAAGGAGAAGGAGGAAGGGAGAGGAACTGGAGAGGAGAAGGAGGAAGGGAAGGTAGAGAGGAGAAAGGTGGAAGGAGCGGAGAGGAGGAAGGTGGAAGGGAAGGACTGGAGAGGGAGGAAGGGGAAGGGAGGCTGGAGAGGAGGAAGGGAGGAGAAGGTAGAGAGGAGAAGTGTGGAAGGAGCGGAGAGGGGAAGGTGGAAGGGAAGGACTGGAGAGGAGAAGAGGAAGGGAAGGTAAAGAGGAGAAAGGTGGAAGGAGCGAGAGGAGGAAAGTGGAAGGAAGGGTGGAGGAAGGGCGTGGGAAGGACAGGAGGAAGGGAAGAAGGAAAGGGTGAGGGAGAGAGGAAGGTAGAAGATAAAGAGTAGGAAGGAGAAGGGGTGGAAGGAGGAAGGGAAGGGGAAGAGGAGGAAGGGAAGGTAGAGAGAGGAAAGGAGGAAGGGAAGGAGTGGAGAGGAGGAAGGGAAGTGGAAGGGAGGAGTGGAGTGGAGAGGAGGAAGATGAAAGGGAGGAAGTGAGTGGAGAGGAGGAGTGGAAGGAAGGGAGAGTGGAGTGGAGAGAGGGAATGGTGGAGTGGAAGGAAGGGGAGAGGGAAGGTGAGGGAAGGAGTGTGGAGAAGGTGGAAGGGAAGGAGTGGAGAGGAGGAGGGAGTGGACGTGGAGAGGAGGAGGTGGAAGGGAAGGAGTGGAGTGGAGAGGATGGAAGGGGAGGGAGAAGGAAGGAGGAGGGGGAAGGTGAAAGGGAAGTGAGTGGAGGAAGGTAGAAGGAGAAGGAGTGGAGGAGGGGGCGGGAAGGTAGAGGAGAGGGGGAAGGGTGGAAGGGAAGGAAAGGAGGAAGGGAAGGAGTGGAGAGGGGGAAGGTGGAAGGGAAGAAGTGGAGATGAGGAAGGAGGAAGGGAAGGAGTGGAGAGGAGGAAGCCACTCCAACAGCCCCACATGACTCAGGAAGAAGTGATCTCGCATGAGGCAGTGTCAGCTGTCCGAGCGGGGAGGGGGATGGTGGGTGGTGATGAGGGGTCTATTACATTTCACATGTTCCAGAATGGATTCCACAGAGTGCCCCACACTGAGAACAAGCCTATATATAACCTACCAGTTGCAGCAGGAGTTAAAGGGTCGGGACAGCTGAGGGAGAGAGACCAGCCGCCCCGGAGTACACTCCTTATGGTTCAAATCACAAAGACCAAGCCTCCTTCTACCACACAGACCGAACCCTTACCTCCTCTTTCCAGGCTGGGCAGTGAAGAGAGCCTGAGCTCGGAGCTCTGCTGTGTGGACAGGAGACAGACAGGACAGACACCAAGGACCAAGACACCCTAGGCCTCTTGTTCCCTGCTTATCGACTGGGAGTTGTCCCCCTGGACCGAGGCACCATGGCTCTGTCCATCGACCCGACGGAGGAGCCCAGGATGTACCAGCAGACCCTGTTGCAGGACGGACTCTACGATCTACTGGAGAATGACAAGCTGGTGGACTGTGTCCTGAAGATCAAGGGCAAGGAGTTCCCCTGCCACCGTCTGGTGCTGTGTGCCTGCTCGTCCTTCTTCAGGGCTCTGTTCCTGTCAGATGTGGAAGAGGAGAAGAAGAGAGAGGTGGTGTTGGAGGATGTAGAGCCGGGGGTTATGGGGCTGATTCTGAAGTACCTCTATACCTCCACCATTAACGTGACAGAGCAGAATGTCCAGGACATCTTCTCTGTAGCCAACATGTTCCAGATCCCCTCGATCTTCACAGTGTGTGTCTCCTTCCTCCAGAAGAAACTCAGTCTCAGTAACTGTCTGGCTATATTCCGACTGGGCCTGATGCTGGACTGTCCTCGCCTCGCTGTCTCCGCTCGCAACTACGCCTGCGAACGCTTCCAGCTCATCGTCCGTGACGATGACTTCCTGACGCTGGGGCCCAGCGAGCTGGCAGCCATCTTGACAGCGGACACACTGAATGTGGAAACGGAGGAAGAGGTGTTTGAGGCCGTGGAGAAGTGGGTCGGTCAAGATGTGGAGAACAGGCTGAAGGAACTACCCGGACTGATGGACTGTGTCAGACTCAGACTGATCCACAAGGACTACTTCACTGAGATGGTGAGCAGTATGATCTAGTGGTTATCTCCCTGTCCCACCAGATGGGCAGACTGGTCACAAGGACTACTTCACTGAGATGGGTATGAGCAGTATGATCTAGTGTTAAATCTCCCTGTCCCACCAGATTCAGACTGGTCACAAGGACTACTTCACTGAGATGGTGAGCAGTATGAATCTAGTGTTAAATCTTCCCTGTCCCACCAGATTCAGACTGGGTCCACAAGGACTACTTCACTGAGAGATGGTGAGCAGTATGATCTAGTGTTAAATTCCCTGTCCCACCAGATTCAGACTGGTCCACAAGGACTACTTTACTGAGAGTGGTTGAGCAGTAATGGGATGGACTAGTGTTAATGTCCCTGTTCCACCAGGTGGAGAAGCAGGTTGATTCTGATCCACAATGGTCTACTCTCTCCCACCAGGTGAGAGAAGCAGGTGATTAAATCTTGATAAATCTCTCTGTTCCTACCAGGTGGAGAAGTCAGGTGATTCTGAAAATCTCTCTGTCCCACCAGGTGGAAAGCAGTGATCTGAGAAATAATTCTGTCCCACCAGGTGGAGAAGCATGGATGTTGTATTAAATCTCCTGTCCCACCAGGTGGAGAAGCACGTGATTCTGATAAATCTCCTTTCCCACCAGGTGGAGAAGCAGGTGATTCTGATAAATCTCCCTGTCCCATCCAGGTGGAGAAGTCAGGTGATTGTTGTATTAAATCTCCCCTGTCCCACCACGGTGGGAGAAGCAGGTGATTCTGATAAATCTCCCTGTCCACCAGGTGGAGAAGCAGGTGATTTGTTGTATTAAATCTCCCTGTCCCACCAGGTGGAGAAGCAGGTGGTATTTGATAAATCTTCTGTCCCACAAGGTGGAGAAGCACGCTGATTCTGATAAATCTCTCTGTCCCACCAGGTGGAGAAGCATGTGATTGTGTAAATTAACATCTCCCTGTCCCACCAGGTGGGAAGCACGTGATTCTGATAAATCTCTCTGTCCCACCAGTGGAGAAGCAGGTGATTCTGATAATTCACTTGTCCCACCAGTGGAGAAGCAGCGTGATTGGTTGTATTAAATTCCCTGTCCCACCAGGTGGAGAAGCAGGTGATTCTGATAAATCTCCCTGTCCACCAGGTGGGAGAAGCAGGTGATTGTTGTATTAAATCTCCCTGTCCCACCAGGTGGAGAAGCAGGTGATTCTGATACATCTCCCTGTCCACCAGGTGGAGAAGCATGTGATTGTTGTATTAAATCTCCTGTCCCAGCAGGTGGAGAAGCAGGTGATTGTTGTTTAAATCTCCCCTGTCCCACCAGGTGGAGAAGCATGAGTGGATCTGCTCCAACCCTGAAATGGAGAAGAGACTTCAAAACTGGTCAGAGACGCTCGTGCTGGAAAACTGCCCGACCTCCGCTCCAGAAGAAACAAAAGAAGAAGACGGAAGAAAATAAGACGGGAGGAGAGAGGAGAAGAGGGAGAAGGAAGATGAGGCAGGAGGAGGAGGCTCTACTCCGGGATCTTGAATGATCAACTGCGTTTTGGGATGTTTCCTGAGGGATCTGGTGTTCATGGTGAGTGACACGGGGGCGGTGGCGTACGACCCCAACAGGGAACGACTGTTACGTTGCCTCGCTCTCCACTCAGATCCCCAAGAACCCAGCGCCCTTCACCAAAGAAAACCAGATCTTCGTTGCTGGGGGACTGTTCTACAATGAGCTTGAACAAGGAGGATCCTCTCTGCTCTTACTTTCTATCAGGTAGGATGTTATAACTAATATATTTACTGTTATTACAACAGGTAAGGATGGTATAATTATTATATAACTGTTATTAACACAGGTAGGATATTATTATCATTATCATTATTATTATTCAGGTAGGATGTTATCATTTTATCATAATTATTCAGAATTTTACTTGATAATTCCTTTGGATCTGCATTGAGTAGAGGTATCTTCTGCATGGTCACAAGTCATTGAGTAGAGGTATCTTCTGCATGGTCACTCTAAGTCATTGATGTAGAGGGTATCTTCTTGCTCATGGTCACCAAGTTCATGGTAGTAGGGTATCTTCTGCATGGTCACCCAAGTCATTGAGTAGAGGTTTTCTGCATGGTCACCAAGTCATCTGGTAGAGGTATCTTCCAGTCACATGGTCAGAAGTTATTCTGAGTAGAGTATCTTCTGCATGGTACCTGCAGTCTACATTTGGAAGTAGAGAGAGGTTAATCTTCTGCATGGTCACAAGTCATGAGTAGAGGTATTCTGCATGGTCACCAAGTCATTGAGTAGAGGTATCTTCGCATGGTCACCAAGTCATGTGAGTAGGTATCTCTGCATGGTCACACAAGTCATTGAGTAGAGGTATCTTCTGCATGGTCACCAAGTCATTGAGTAGAGGTATCTTCTGCATGGTCACCAGTCATTGAGTAGAGGTTCTTCTGCATGTCACCAAGTCAACACACCAGTAGGCCTAGTTTACACCATTCTCTCTCGCTCTCTGGGATCCTATTGAAGTTGCCCATAGAGACTCCCTCCTTCCTTCTATAGATGTTATAATGTGGCTGTTACCATTACAGAGATGCTGTCTGTCTGTCTGTCTGTCTGTCTGTCTGTCTGGTCTGTCTGTCTGTCGTCTGTCGTGTTCTGTCTGTCTGTCTGTCTGTCTGCCTGTCCTCTGACTCCTGACTATCTGTGACCTCCCAGTACGACCCAGTGAGTGCTGATTGGCTGGGCATGCCCCATCCCTCGCCCTTCCTTTCCTTTTTGTTCGTCGGCCTGGCTGAGGCGAGAACAGCATCTTCATGGTGGGAGGGAAGGGCTGAAGGAGCAGGAGTCCAGTACACTGGACCAGTACTGGTCTATGACAGACAGTAAGATACGTAACCCTAACCCTAACCCTAACCCTTCCCTCTAACCCTAACCCCTAACCCTAACCCTAACCCACTGGACTCAGTACTGGTCTATGACAGACCAGTAAGAATACGTAACCCTAACCCCTAACCCTAACCCTAACCTAACCCTAACCCACAGGACTCAGTACTGGTCTATGACAGACAGTAAGATACGTAACCCTAACCTCTAACCAACCCTAACCCTATCCCCTAACCCTAACCCTACCCAACCCACTGGACTCAGTACTGGTCTATGACAGACAGTAAGATACCTAATCTAACACTAACCCTAACTCTAACCTAACCCCTAACCTAACCCCTATCCCCTAACCCACTGGACTCAGTACTGGTCTATGACAGACAGTAAGATACGTAACCCTAACCCCTAAACCCCTATCCCTAACCCTAACCCCTAACCCACAGGACTCAGTACTGGTCTATGACAGACAGTAAGTACGTAACCCTAACCTAACCTACCCTAACCCTATCCCCTAACCCTAACCTACCCTAACCCTAACCCACAGGACTCAGTACTGGTCTATGACAGACAGTAAGATACGTAACCCTAACCTAAACTAACCCCTAACCTTCCCTAACCTACCCTAACCCTAACCCACTGGACTCAGTACTGGTCTATGACAGACAGTAAGATACGTAACCCTAACCCCTAACCTCTAACCCCTACCTAACCCTAACCCTAACCCTAACCCTAACTCTCTGGACTCAGTGCTGGTCTATGACAGACAGTTAGTACCAGTTAGATAGCTCACTGGTCACATAGCACACCCCGCCGTAGCACGCGCTCTCAGCAGGTATATTTCCCTGGTCACCCCCAAAGCCAATTCCTCCTTTGTTCGCCTTTCCTTCCAGTTCTCTGCTGCCAATGACTGGAACGAATTGGCAAAAATCACTGAAGCTGGAGACTCATATCTCCCTCCTAGCTTTAAGCACCAGCTATCTGAGCAGCTCACAGATCACTGCACCTTGCAATAGCCCATCTGTAAATAACCCATCCAACTACCTCATTCCCATACTGTTAATTTATTTTTTTGCTCCTTTGCACCCAGTATCCTAGCTTGCACATCATCATTTGCCATCTATACTCCAGTGTTAATGCTAAATTGTAATTAATTTCACCACTATGGCCTATTTAATGCCCTACCTCCCTAATCTTACTTCATTTGCACACACTGTATATAGATTTTCTATTGTGTTATTGACTGTGCGTTTGTTTATTCCATGTGTAACTCTGTGTTGATGTTTGTGTCACACTGCTTTGCTTTTCTTGGCCAGGTCGCAGTTGTAAATGAGAACTTGTTCTCAAACTGGCCTAGCTGGTTAAATAAAGGTGAATAAACAATTAAACAGAGATGAATCACAACACAGTGGAAGAGTCATTCAACCTGCTGCCTCAGAGAGTGATGCAATCAGGATGTTGTCAAAGCTAGTTTAGAATGTAGTCTGAGTTCGCAGTCTAATGTGTAACTCTCTATGTTTGTTCTCCTCAGGTCTTTTTAATGGGCGAGTCTGACCCAATACCGTACCCCGTCTACGGCCACGCTACTGTGTCTCACAACGGACTTATCTATGTGATCGGAGGAAAGTCGGATAGCAAGTGAGTTATTAACGTGATACTGCATTCTCTTCCTCACTGTTGATTTACAGCTCAGTCAGTTGCACAGCTCAGTCACGGTGTAGAGCTCAGTCACAGTGTAAGCTCAGTCACCATGTACGCTCAGTCACGGTGTAGCTCAGTCAGGTGTACGAGCTCAGTCACGTGTAGAGCTCAGTCACGGTGTAGCAGCTCAGTCAGTGG
The DNA here is from genome assembly GCF_002910315.2 of Salvelinus sp. IW2-2015. Classification (NCBI taxonomy): domain Eukaryota; kingdom Metazoa; phylum Chordata; class Actinopteri; order Salmoniformes; family Salmonidae; genus Salvelinus; species Salvelinus sp. IW2-2015. The sequence continues at coordinate 50,599 of NW_019944245.1, read as the reverse complement.
CAGTCACGGTGTAGAGCTCAGTCACGGTTAACAGTCAGTCACGGTGTAAGGCTCAGTCACGGTGTAGAGCTCAGTCACAGGTAAGCTCAGTCCGGTGTAGAGCTCATCAGGTGTGCTCAGTCACGGTGTAGAGCTCAGTCCGTGTAGAGCTCAGTCACAGTGTAGAGCTCAGTCACGGTGTAGAGCTCAGTCACGTGTAGAGCTCAGTCACAGTGTCGAGCTCAGTCAGGTGTAGAGTCAGTCAGGCTGTAGAGCTCAGTCACGGTGTAGAGTAGTAACGGTGTAAGCTCAGTCCAGTGTAGAGCTCAGTCACGGTGTAGAGCTCAGTCACAGTGTAGAGCTCAGTCACGGTGTAGAGCTCAGTCACGAGTGATAGAGCTCAGTCACAGTGTAGAGCTCAGTCACAGTGTAGAGCTCAGTCACGGTGTAGAGCTCAGTCACGGTGAGAGCTCAGTCACGGTTTACAGCTCAGTCACGTGTAGAGCTCAGTCACGGTGTAGAGCTGTACGGTAAGCTCAGTAGGTGTAGAGCTCAGTCACAGTGTAGAGCTCAGTCACGGTGTAGAGCTCAGTCAGGTGTAGAGCTCAGTTAGACAGTATGATCACTAACAACAACTACTACTATTACTGCTGCTGCTACTACTAGGATGTGGTGTCTGTCCTGTAGGAAGGTGATGAAGAGGATGTGTGTTTACTATGCACAGCGGTTTGAGTGGAAGGAGCTGGCTCCGATGCAGCTGGCCCGCTCTCTGTTTGGAGCCACCAC
>NW_019944245.1:30303-47803 GCF_002910315.2 Salvelinus sp. IW2-2015 | reverse complement strand
TGGAGCAGGGAAGGTCAGAATTATGGTTGGATGCAGTAAGGTCAGGGCTATGTTGGAAGGAAGTTCAGGGCTATGGTTGGAAGGAAGTCAGGGCTATGGTTGGAGGCAGGGAAGGCCCGAGCTATGGTTGGAGCAGAGAAGGTCAGGGTTATGGTTGGGGCAGTAAGTTCAGGGCTATGGTGGGGGCAGGTAAGGTCAGGTTATGGTTGAGGCAGGAAGGTCAGGGCTATGGTTGGAAGGAAGGTCAGGGCTATGGTTGGAAGGAAGGTCGGGGCTATGGTTGGAAGGAAGGTCAGGGCTATGGTTGGAAGCAGGGAAGGTCAGGCTATGGTTGGAGACAGGGAAGTCAGGGCTATGGTTGGAGCCTAGGGTCAGGGCTGATGGTTGGAGGCAGGGAAGGTCAGGGCTATGGTTGGAGCAGCTAGGGTCAGGGCTATGGTTGGAGCAGGGAAGGTCAGGGCTCATGGTTGGAAGGAAGGTCAGGGTTATGGTTGGAAGGAAGGTCAGGGTTATGGTTGGAGGCAGGGAAGGTCAGGAGGCTATGGTTGAGGCAGCTAGGGTCAGGACTATGGTTGGAAGCAGGGAAGATCAGGGCTATGGATGGAAGGTCAGGGCTATGGTTGGAAGGTCAGGGCTATGGTTGGAGACAGGGAAGGTCAGCGCTATGTATGGAAGGTCAGGGCTATGGTTGGAAGGTCAGGGCTATGGTTGGAGACAGGGAAGGTCGGGCTATGGATTGAAGGTCAGGGCTATGGTTGGAAGGTCAGGCTATGGTTGGAGACAGGGAAGGTCAGGGCTATGGATGGAAGGTCAGGGCAATGGTTGGAAACAGGGAAGTTCAGGCTATGGTTGGAGACAGGGAAGGTCAGGGTTATGGTTCCAGGCAGGGGAAGTCAGGCATATGGTTTGAGGCAAGGAAAGTTCAGGCTATGGTTGAAGGCAGGGAAGGTCAGGCTATGGAAGGCAGGAAGGTCAGGGCTATGGTTGGAGACAGGGAAGGTCAGGCATATGGTTTGAGGCAAGGAAATTCAGGGCTATGGTTCCAGGCAGGAAGGTCAGGGCGATAGTTGGAGGCAGGGAAGGCCAGGGCTATGGTTGGAGGCAGGGAGATGAGGACTATAGTTAAAGTCCTGATAGCAACACTTACAATGGGCCACCAATGCTCCAAATCATTACACTACAAGACCTATGGTCACTACAGACTCTTCTTCTGTCATCTTACCTGACGTCCTCTTCTGTCCTCTTACCTAACCTTGTTTCTGTCCTCTTACCTGACATCCTGTTCTGTCCTCTTACCTGACATTCTGTTCTGTCCTCTACCTGAAACGCTGTTCTGTCCTCTACCTTGAAACGCTGTTCTTGTCTCCTTACCTGACATCCTGTTCTGTCCTCTTACCTGAAACGCTGTTCTGTCCTCTTACCTGAAACGCTGTTCTGTCCTCTTACCTGACATCCTGTTCTGTCCTCTTACCTGACATCCTGTTCTGTCCTCTTACCTGACATTTTGTTCTGTCCTCTTACCTGACATTCTGTCTCTGTCCTCTTACCTGACACCCTGTTCTGTCCTCTTACCTGACATTCTGTTCTGTCCTCTTACCTAACCTCCTGTTCTGTCCTCTTACCTGACATCCTCTTCTTTCCTCTTACCTAACATCCTGTTCTGTCCTCTTACCTGACATTCTGTCTGTCCTCTTACCTGACATTCTGTTCTTCCTCTTACCTGACATTCTGTTCTGTCCTCTTACCTGACATTCTGTTCTGTCCTCTTACTGACACCCTGTTCTGTCCTCTTACCTGACATCCTGTTCTGTCCTCTTACCAATCTCCTGTTCTGTCCTCTTACCGACATCCTGTTCTGTCCTCTTACCTAATCTCCTGCTTGTCCTCTTACCTGACATCCTGTTCTGTCCTCTTACCTAATCTCCTGTTCTTTCCTCTTACCTGACATTCTGTTCTGTCCTCTTACCTAACCTCCTGTTCTGTCCTCTTACCTGACATCCTGTTCTGTCCTCTACCTAACCTTCTGTTCTGTCCTCTTACCTGACATTCTGTTCTGTCCTCTTACCTAATCTCCTGTTCTGTCCTCTTACCTGCATTCTGTTCTGTCCTCTTACCTGACATTCTGTTCTGTCCTCTTACCTAACCTCCGTCCTGTTCTGTCCTCTTACCTGACATCCTGTTCTGTCCTCTTACCTGACATCCTCTTCTCTCCTCTTTCCTGATGTCCTGTCCTGTCCTCCTGCAGGTATGACGAGGGGGAAAGGAAGTGGGTGGGCGTTCTGAGGGAGATCCAATACGCCTCTGGGGCCACCATCTTGGGGGCACGACTCAACACGCTTCGACTCACCAAGATGTAACACTCCTAAAAACGCTTCGACTCACCAAGATGTAACACTCCTCAACACCATGAGACTCACCAAGWTGTAACACTCCTCAACACCATGAGACTCACCAAGTTGTAAAGATGTTACATTTTTCACAGTGCCACCTGTTCCAACCCATATGACATATGTTATTTGATCAATTCTGTTGTGTTTGACCTGGAGGGTGTTTTGTGAGAGGTCACATTGAAAAGCATCTATGGGGCCTCCCGAGTGGCGCAGGCAGCAGTCTAAGGCACTAGATTTCAGTGCTTGAGGCATCACTACAGACCCGGGTTCGATCCCAAGCTGTGTTACAAATGTCCGTGACCGGGAATCCCATAGGGTGGCGCACAATTGGCCCAGCATCGTCCGGGTTAGGGGAGGGTTTGGCCGGGGGGGCTTTACTTGGCTCATCACGCTCTAGCGACTCCTTGTGGCGGGCCGGGTGCCGGCAGGCTGACCACGGTCTTCAGTTAAACAATGTTTCCTCCGACACATTGGTGCAGCTGGCTTCCAGGTTAAATTTCTCAGAGGACGCATGACTCAACTTTTGCCTCTCCCAAGCCCGTTGGGGAGCTGCAGCGATGAGAAAKATTTGTAATTGGATCACAATTGGATATGACAAAATTGGGGAGAAAAAGGGGTTAAAATACTAACAAAAAATATATATACAGWACCATTCAAAAGTTTGGACACACCTACTCATTCAAGGGTTTTTCTTTATTTGTACTATCTTCTACATAGTAGATAAATAGTGAAGACATCAAAACTATGAATTAACACATATGGAATTATGAAGTAAGCAAAACATTTTAAGCAAATCAAAATATATTTTATATTCGAGATTCTTCATAGTAGCCATCTTTTGCCTTGATGACAGCTTTGCACACTCTTGGCATTCTCTCAACCAGCTTCACCTGGAATGCTTTTCCAACCGTCTTGAAGGAGTTCCCATATATGCTGCTTTTCCTTCACTCTGCGGTCCAACTCATCCCAAAACAATCTCAATTGGGTTGAAGTCGAGTGATTGTGGAGGCCAAGTCAATCACTCTCCTTCCTGGTCAAACAGCCCTTACACAGCCTGGAGGTGTGCTGGGTCGATTTCCTGTTGAAAAACAAATGATASTCCCAATAAGTGCAAACCAGATGGGATGGCGTATCACTGCAGAATGCTGTGGTAGCCATGCTGGTTGAGTTGGACTTGAATTCTGAATTCTAAAATTCTAATCACGGACAGTGTCACTAGAAAGCATCCCCACACCTCCTCCTCCATGCTTCACTGTGGAAACCACAAAAGAAAAACCCTGGAATGAGTAAATGTGTTCAAACTTTTGACTGGTACTGTACATATATATATTTCTAATATTTTWTTTATTTATTATATAATAATTATATAATATATAAATTATATATATATATTCACACACAAAATAGCATATCTGTTATAGTATAGCTTGAAAGACTGGAATGTAAATGTTGAGTGGCTTAACTGCAGGTAAATTGTATGTTTTAATATTCAATAAAAATAAATAAAAATACTGGAACCACAGGAGCTGCATCTCTTCCAACACCACAACACATCTAGAAGACTCTATTATTACAACATGTCTAGAGGACTCTATGATCGACACCTCTAGAGGACTCTATGATCGACACCTCTAGAGGACTCTATGATCGACACCTCTAGAGGACTCTATGAATCGACACCCTCTAGAGGACTCTATGACGACACCTCTAGAGGACTCTATGATCGACACCTCTAGAGGACTCCATATGATCGACACCTCTAGAGGAACTCTATGAGTCTGACACCTCTAGAGGACTCTATGATCGACACCTCTAGAGGACTCTATGATCGACACCTCTAGAGGACTCTATGATCGACACCTCTAGAGGACTCTATGATCAACACCTCTAGAGGACTATATTAATAACGACATCCTCTACTGTGATGTCCTCTGGTACCCCCCAAACTCGCTGGGTCCAAATCAACTCCTCTGAGTTGAAGTCACATATAATGCTATCAGTTCACGGGAGCATACGTAGAGCAGACTTCTGGAGTGGGGAAAGAATTAATGCTTTTCACTGTGTAGATAAATTGTGTGAATTAAAACTGTCTAATTAAAGATAAACCATCTGTGTTATTGTTGAATTCATTCATTAAATGTCCATCAGCTGTGACACTTGTAAATCCCTCGGTATGACACAAGGAGCCAGATGAGAACTGGGCCACCTTCAGTTTCCAATGTTGTGATCGTTGCAGATAGAAATGCCACAAATAGAGCCAATATGATTCCTTGGTCTACATGTCAGAGAGGCGTGTTTGTTCTACATAACATATTTCTGTCTGAAGGTTCCAAGCCGGTGTGTCCTGCTGAACGCGCCCCTAGGTCCAGAGAGAGTAGTACTGGTCCTACAGAGGGCGGGCTTTACAGCTGCTACACCAGCCCCTAGGTCCAGAGAGAGTAGTACTGGTCCTACAGAGGGCGGGCTTTACAGCTGCTACACCAGCGCTATCAACACAGTATAGAACAATTGCAGCCAGTGGGATGCCATCAATAAAAAATAACATTAATTTCAAACATTCAATTAAAACATTGGATACAGAACCAAAACATTTCATTCAAACATCACTCCTCTCTACACACAGAAATAACAACATTAAACAGTTTTGGAATAATATATCTATATTGTTTAATATTGAATTAGTCTCCTGTGTTACACATGATAAACACGAACCGATAGGATACATGTAATGTTACTAGCACCTCTAGACACTATAGTGCTCATTGTTTAAGTACGGTGTGTATATAACTAGCCCATACAACTACTGTATAGTCGTGGTCTATGTAGACCAGTCTACTAAGACATTGGGTTTACACTGTAATGTATAGAATCAACGAATGGTAGACACGTTATGACTGGTTTTAATGCAGCAGTAGGAAGCGGTAGTTTAGGTACATGAAAACCTTTAAAGTGTCAAAGGAGAGAGATGCTTTTCCAACTTTGATTCGGGTATTACATTGTTGATTTCTATTATGATAAATGTAGGACTTTCTTTTCCTCAGAACTGGACATTTACTAGACCCACTAACCCAACCGTACATGTGCAGAACCACCAACCTCTCTTACTTTGAAACATTTGATTTAACACTAGAACAGACCATAAGGAAACAATGACCCTCTATTGTGAAAACATTAAATCTGTCTTCATAAGCCTTAATATACACACGGTCTTCTKACCAGCCAGAAGGAACATAGAAAAGTCAATTCCCCAGAGGTCGAAATTCAAACCACTTTTCTTCCAGCTGAAGGCCACAAAATCAACCCTACTGGACTACAGCCTCCATCTTTTAGCTTATCCCAAGAACTACAAATCCCAACGGGKTTTACAAAAACACTCAACGTTCCGGCCCTAACATATCTGGCCGGCGGGACATGCCTGGTTTCACTTTTTGACAAACATTTGCTTTTTTTTATTTTATAATGAACGCAGAACGCAAACAATCAGACTTCTGAGAACCAACTCATCAGTTCCAACATACCCTGGTTTAAGGACATGTTAACTAAACAGGGACCTTTAAAATGTCCCTTCTCTTTGAGTGTAACATATCCATTATCATGTTAGACATGATCACACAGACTCAAAGCATTTGATCAATTAACAGGGTTGGCCAGTAAGTGCTTTTTCATGAAAAACCTAAACATACTCACACAATTAAATACCTAGCTCCCTTACCCACAATCCTTCAAATCTGATACTAGGGATCCTTATCCCTCTCTAATGGCAACACAACACTGAAAACTCTTTAAGAAAACAGTAAATAAATTGATTGTGAGCCAATCAAGCACCGATCCATCACCAAGCATCTTAGAGTGATGGATGTGGCACAAAGACGATGGCTGTAAAGTAATGCTCTCTGTCTAATAGTACCTATTTCAATACTACCTTCTCTTGTTACTCGTTTGGCCATTGATGTACATTTCCACATCATTCTGATGCAAAACTCCAGGAACTTTGAATACATTCCCCGGTTCTCTAGAAATCCTGTTTGGAGGATCCTGGAAGTTTGCAACCATATTCTGACCCAAAGTGCTTATACCAGTAGTACCACCACTACCATTCCTCCTTAACCAATACCCACCAACCAGCCCTAACTAACCCAATACCCACTAACCAGCCCTAACTAACCCAATACCCACCAACCAGCCCTAACTAACCCAATACCCACCAACCAGCCCTAACTAACCCAATACCCACCAAACCAGCCCTAACTAACCCCAATACCCACCAACCAGCCCTAACTAACCCAATACCACCAACCAGCCCTAACTAACCCAATACCCACCACCAGCCCTAACTAACCCAATACCCAACAACCAGCCCTAACTAACCCAATACCCACCAACCAGCCCTAACTAACCCAATACCCACCAACCAGCCCTAACTAACCCAATACCCACCAACCAGCCCTAACTAACCCAATACCCACCTACATCACATTCAGTTCCATGGCACTCATTTCCATCAACCATCTATACAGATAGACCCATAGATAATATAACAGAATCTACTATAGAGATAGACCCATAGATAATATAACAGAATCTACTATAGAGATAGACCCATAGATAATATAACAGAATCTACTATAGAGATAGACCCATAGATAAATAACAGAATCTACTATAGAGATAGACCCATAAAATATAACAGAATCTACTATAGAGATAGACCCATAGGTAATATAATAGCTACTATTGTCTATTGATGGGGAACATCTCATGACAGTCCCACAGTACTCTGAGAATGATTATATAATTGTACATCTCCTCCTCTTCTCCTGCTCTTCCAGGGCCAGACTACTGCTAACTTTCTACATTTCAGCACATTTTGCCATGGGGCACAGAGAAAAAATGTGCAGTTTTATAATGCTATTCTATACATTTTGCCATGGGGCACAGAGAAAAAATGTGCAGTTTTATAATGCTATTCTATACATTTTGTCATGAGACTGAGATAAACATTTTCCGTTTTAAAGCATTTTTCCTGCAACTACACATTTTTCCATGGTGCAAAGAGAAAAATGTGCAGTTTTAAAGCTAATTTCCTGCTATTCTACACATTTTGCCATTGTGAAGCCAAAGATTGCACATTTTGGGGGAGACAATATGTTTGCTATGATTGCTTTTAAACCAAGTTTATAGAGCTAGTTAGGGATTKGCGCAATAGATTACAAGTATACAAGAGTTCTATCTAATACACTATAAAACATGTAATACATAAAAAGGAGTTGTTTCAACTAAATATCATTAAGTAACTGGTTCCACAGCCTCTTATGAGGTAAGATGCCCAGATAAGAATTTATAGTTGAATGAACATATGAGACAATTTGAGAAAACAGATATTTTTAAGTCAGCAACATTTTTGCTTACATTTTCTCATGTTGGAGCTGTTTGTGCCAACTAAAATGTTTAAGTTCAGGTAACACTTTGACCGAAAAGTTGAGTAAACTAGTGGAACCAATTACACTGTATCTTCTTCATAAGGAATAATTCACCTTTCTCCAATATATCTAAACTGTTTCTCAGATAGTAGACCATTGAGCAGATAAGATCGTTTTTTCTTAACAACATTTCAAAAAAGTTGAGATTTTATAGATTTCGGGTGTCTGTGATGTCTTCAGTGGTGGAAAAAGTACCCAATTGTCATACTTGAGTAAAAGTAAAGATACCTTAATAGAAAATGACTCAGGTAAAAGTGAAAGTCACCCAGTAAAATATTACTTGAGTAAAAGTCTAAAAGTATTTGGTTTTAAATGTACTGAAGTATCAAAAGTAAAAGTACGAATAATAAAAAAAAATCCTTATATTAAGCAAACCAGACGGCACCATTTTTTTTTTTTAAATGTACTGATAGCCAGGGGCACACTCCAACACTCAGACATCAGTTACAAACAAAGCATTTGTGTTTGGTGAGTCCACCAGATGAGAGACAGTAGGGACGACCAGGGATGTTTTCTTGATAAGTGTGTGAATTGGACCATTTTCTGTCCTGCTAAGCATTTAAAATGTAACAAGTAATTTGGGTGTCAGGGAAAATTCATGGAGTAAAAAGGACATTATTTTCTTTAGGAACGTAGTGAAGTAAAATAAAAAGTTGTAAAAAATATAAAGAGTAAAGTAAAGAAACCCCCAAAAAACTACTTAAGTACTTTAAAGTATTTTTACTTCAGTACATTACACCACTTGAAAAGAMKAGGAATAGGCTTTTGTAGGCTACAATCCAAGCTCTGTACAGTGGTTTCTGAACATCGGCAATAGACGAGAAGCCAGATAAATGTCTCTCCACTTTACTTCCTACTTTGGGAATCTCAAGCTGATTGGCTGATTGTTCATTTATTCAGGGCCAGATTGACTGTTTTACACCTTTACTCATCTCACACACACAKACACACACACTCACACACACACACACTTTACTGCATTCTCCTGTGCACTGCAAAATTGACTGTAAAACCTTTCCAACGTGACTGGCTAGTCATAACCTTTCCAACGTGACTGGCTGGTCATAACCTTTCCAACGTGACTGGCTAGTCTAACCTTTCAACGTGACTGGCTGGTCATAACCTTTCCAACGTGACTGGCTGGTCATAACCTTTCCAACGTGACTGGCTAGTCATAACCTTTTCCAACGTGACTGGCTAGTCATAACCTTCCACGTGACTGGCTAGTCATAACCTTTCCAACGTGACTGGCTAGTCATAACCTTTCCAACGTGATGGCTGTCATAACCTTTCCAACGTGACTGGCTGGTCATAACCTTTCCAACGTGACTGGCTGTCATAACCTTTCCAACGTGACTGGCTAGTCATAACCTTTCCAACGTGACTGGCTGGTCATAACCTTTCCAACGTGACTGGCTAGTCAAAACCTTTCCAACGTGACTGGCTGTCATAACCTTTCCAACGTGACTGGCTGGTCATAACCTTTCCAACGTGACTGGCTGGTCATAACCTTTCCACGTGACTGGCTAGTCATAACCTTTCCAACGTGACGGCTGGTCATAACCTTTCCAACGTGACTGGCTAGTCATAACCTTTCCAACGTGACTGGCTGGTCATAACCTTTCCAACGTGACTGGCTAGTCATAACCTTTCCAACGTGACAGGCTGGTCATAACCTTTCCAACGTGACTGGCTAGTCATAACCTTTCCAACGTGACTGGCTGGTCATAACCTTTCCAACGTGACTGGCTAGTCATAACCTTTCCAACGTGACAGGCTGGTCATAACCTTTTCCAACGTGACTGGCTAGTCATAACCTTTCCAACGTGACTGGCTGGTCATAACCTTTCCAACGTGACTGGCTAGTCATAACCTTTCCAACGTGACTGGCTGGTCATAACCTTTCCAACGTGACTGGCTAGTCATAACCTTTCCAACGTGACTGGCTGGTCATAACTTTCCAACGTGACTGGCTGGTCATAACCTTTCCAACGTGACTGGCTGGTCATAACCTTTCCAACGTGACTGGCTAGTCAAACCTTTCAACGTGACAGGCTGGTCATAACCTTTCACACGTGACTGGCTGGTCATAACCTTTCAACGTGACTGCTGTCATACCTTTCCAACGTGACTGGCTGGTCATAACCTTTCCAACGTGACTGGCTGGTCATAACCTTTCCAACGTGACTGGCTGGTCATAACCTTTCCAACGTGACTGGCTGGTCATAACCTTTCCAACGTGACTGGCTGGTCATAACCTTTCAACGTGACTGGCTGGTCATAACCTTTCCAACGTGACTGGCTGGTATAACTTTCAACGTGACTGGCTTAGTCATAACTTTTCCAACGTGACAGGCTGGTCATAACCTTTCCAACGTGACTGGCTGGTCAATAACCTTTCCAACGTGACTGGCTGGTCATAACCTTTCCAACGTGACTGGCTAGTCATAACCTTTCCAACGTGACTGGCTAGTCATAACTTTCCAACGTGACTGGCTAGTCATAACCTTTCCACGTGACTGGTAGTCATAACCTTTCCAACGTGACTGGCTGGTCATAACCTTTCCAACGTGACTGGCTAGTCATAACCTTTCCAACGTGACTGGCTAGTCATAACCTTTCCAACGTGACTGGCTAGTCATAACCTTTCCAACGTGACTGGCTAGTCATAACCTTTCCAACGTGACTGGCTAGTCATAACCTTTCCAACGTGACTGGCTGGTCATAACCTTTCCAACGTGACTGGCTGGTCATAACCTTTCCAACGTGACTGGCTAGTCATAACCTTTCAACGTGACTGGCTGGTCATAACCTTCTAAAACACCTTACATAATGGCATAATGTTGCCACACACAAATTACACAAACGATCACAATTTTAACATTTAACACACAAAAAGAGTACATCTTAAATATCACTAAGGTTCAAAGTAAGATGCAGGATTGATTTTAGAGGCTGATAATAATCCACTAGCATGTGAGCTCACAGGAGTTGGTTATTGCAATGCCAGATACGTGTTTCAGCAGACAGATCAGAGAACAGTTTGCTTCATCTTCAGGAGGCTAAGAGAATGATGGTTCTATCCTGTTGGTCTGTTCTGATGGCTTGGCTAATATAGTCCATTCACTGTGAGGAGGAGAAGAGGAAAGAGGAGGATAGAGGGTGAGGAGAGGAGAGACAGGGCTCTGCTGGAGATGTTTGAAGAGGAGAGAAAGAGAGAGGGGAGAGGATGATGAGAAGAGAGGGCTCTGTAGGCAACGTCTGGTGAGGACAGGAGAGATACAGGGCTCTGCAGGAGATGTCTGAAGAGGGGAGGAGAGAGAGGAGGATGACGATGAGGAGGGGAGGAGAGAAAAGGGTAGGGGAGAGGAGGATGAGGAGAAGAGAGAGACAGGGCTTTGCAGGAGACGTCTGGCACCATATACCTCTGTTAGGACGAGAGGTAAACTTTCAGAGAACTCACTGTACACAGAACACCTAGAACCTTCTGTAGAGAACTAATTCCACACAGGACACCTCAAACCTTTTGTCAGACAGAAATCGTTCCACATATAACCTTCTGTAGAGAACCAATTCCACACAGAACACCTAGAACCTAGAGAACTAATTCCACAACAGAACACATAGAACCTTCTGTAGAGAACTAATTCCACACAGAACACATATAACCTTCTGTAGAGAAACCAATTCCACACAGAACACCTAGAACCTTCTGTAGAGAACTATTCCACACAGAAACCCTCGAACCTTTTGTCAGACAGAATCGTTCCACATATACCTTCTGTAGAGAACCAATTCCACACAGAACACCTAGAACCTAGAGAACTAATTCCACACAGAACACATAGAACCTTCTGTAGAGAACTATTTCCACACAGAACACCTAGAACCTTCTGTAGAGAACCAATTCCACACAGAACACCTAGAACCTTTTGTCAGACAGAAATCGTTCCACATATAACCTTCTGTAGAGAACTCATTCCACACAGACCAACTAGGGAGGAGTTTAGGCCCCAGATTTAACCCAGTAAATAGCTAGTTATTATGAGACGGGGTTATTAATCTCACCAGTAACTAGTTTGTCTGAGGAGGTGTTAATCTGACCAATGTTCAATTGTGCTACAAGCAGGGCCTTATTAAAGGGTGTGGCTTTGTGGTACGCAGAATGAAAAACATGAAAACACAGATGTTATGTATGTTGTCATTTTACATGTCCCTCTGAACTCTCAACGACCAGGCCAGAAGGGAACTATTCAATACAGTAAAAACATGTCCATATGGAAGGTGTATGCATTTAAACTGTATATGTTACAAGAAGCCTCTGTATGATCCTTCATCACGATGTGGTTATATGAAGAAATCCTCCTTCCTCCATGCCTCGCTCCGCTCCTGTAAATCCCCCTCCTCTCATAGTCTGAGTACTTCAGGGGTCCAGGGGGTTGGCTGACTGGATGCTAGCAGTCTGTTAGCAGAGTGTTGTAGAGTAGATGGGTGCTAGCAGTCTGTTAGCAGAGTGTTGTAGGTAGATGGGTGCTAGCGTCTGTTAGCAGAGTGTTGTAGAGTAGATGGATGCTAGCAGTCTGTTAGCAGAGTGTTGTAGAGTAGATGGGTGCTAGCGTCTGTTAGCAGAGTGTTGTAGAGTAGATGGGTGCTAGCGGTCTGTTAGCAGAGTGTTGTAGAGTAGATGGGTGCTAGCAGTCTGTTAGCAGAGTGTTGTAGAGTAGATGGGTGCTAGCGGTCTGTTAGCAGAGTGTTGTAGAGTAGATGGATGCTAGCGGTCTGTTAGCAGAGTGTTGTAGAGTAGATGGGTGCTAGCGGTCTGTTAGCAGAGTGTTGTAGAGTAGATGGGTGCTAGCAGTCTGTTAGCAGAGTGTTGTAGAGTAGATGGATGCTAGCGGTCTGTTAGCAGAGTGTTTAGAGTAGATGGGTGCTAGCGGTCTGTTAGCAGAGTGTTGTAGAGTAGATGGATGCTAGCAGTCTGTTAGCAGAGTGTTGTAGAGTAGATGGATGCTAACGATTGGTCTGTTAGCAGAGTGTTGTGAGAGATGGGTGCTAGCGGTCTGTTAGCAGAGTGTTGTAGAGTAGATGGGTGTAGCAGTCTGTTAGCAGAGTGTTGTAGAGTAATGGATGCTAGCGGTCTGTTAGCAGAGTGTTGTAGAGTAGATGGATGCTAGCAGTCTGTTAGCAGAGTGTTGTAGAGTAGAATGGAATGCTAACAATCTGGTCTGTTAGCAGAGTGTTGTAGAGTAGATGGGTGCTAGCAGTCTGTTAGCAGAGGTGTTTGTAGAGTAGATGGATGCTAACGATCTGGTCTGTTAGCAGAGTGTTGTAGAGTAGATGGGTGCTAGCAGTCTGTCTTGCAGAGGGTTGTAGAGTAAGATGGATGCTAACGATCTGGTCTGTTAGCAGAGCGTTGTAGAGTAGATGGATGCTAGCGGTCTGGTCTGTTAGCAGAGCGTTGTAGAGTAGATGGATGCTAGCGGTCTGGTCTGTTAGGAGAGCGGAGTGCGTTAGCTAGATGTTGGAGCCCATCCTGCCAGAGAAGAGGGGTGGAGGAGGGGGAGGTGGGGCGCGGGGGTGTGGGGCAGCCCCCCCAGGGAGTGGATCAGGGGGAGGGAGAGGGGCGTGGCATGGTGATGCATTGCCCCCGGGAGCACCGCCCCTAAAACCACCTGACCAATCGCAGCAGGGTCCGCAGAAACAGTCGGGGAGGGGGGGTCGACGCCCAGCGAGTCGTTGTTGTTGGTTACCATGGGGTTGCTGACCCGGATGCACTTCTCCTTGTGGGCCTTGAGCATGTTGGAGAAACGGAACCTCTGACCACACACCTCGCAGGGGTACGGCTTCTCCCCCGTATGGGTCCGACGGTGGCGCTTCATGTTCGGACGACTGGTGAAACTCTTCCCACAGATCTCACAGATATACGGCTTCTCTCCTAGGAAGGAGGGAGAACACACATTATGGACGAGCACAACAAAGAAACAAAAAGCACTAGAATTAGACACTAAGTTGAAGCTGACGGAAACACAAGTCAACACAAAAACAAATCACAAAAGACAGCTAGCTAGTGCTAACAGGTTCATCTGCCTCACCTAAAGCCCATTCTGGTGGGAAGCTGCTATAGACCACCATATTTTAACAGTCAGTATCTGGATAATATGTGTGAAATGRTTGATAATGTATGTGATATCAACAMAGAGGTATATTTTCTGGATGACCTAAATATTGACTGGCTTTCATCAAGCTGCCCACTCAAGAAAAATCTTGAACGTGTAACGAGTGCCTGCAACCTGGTTCAGGTTATCAGTCAACCTACCAGGGTCGTTACAAACAACACAATAATGAAATCATCCACATCTACTGGTCACATCTTGACTAATGCTGAAGAAATCTGCCCTAAAGAATGTGGTGACCCGGGGTTTGGATGTAACGCTCACTCCTGCTGAGCACACCAAGACAGTCGTGAGGAGGGCACGACAAAACCTATTCCCCCTCAGGAGACTGAACACTTTTGACATTGGTCCTCAGCTCCTCAAAAGGTTCTACAGCTGCACCATCGAGAGCATGCTGACGGGTTGCACCACTGCCTGGTATGGAAACTGCTCGGCCTCCGACCGCAAGGAGCTACAGAGGGTAGTGCGTACAGCCCAGTACATCACCAGGGCCAAGCTTCCTGCCATCCAGGGTCTCTATACCAGGCGGTGTCAGAAAAATTGTTAAAGACTTCAGCCACCCTAGTCATAGACTGTTCTCTCTGCTACCGCACGGCAAGCGGCTCCTGAACAGCTTCTACCCCCAAGCCATAAGACTGCTGAACAGCAAATGGCTACCCAGACAATTTGCATTGCCCCCCCCCCACCCTCCCCTGTATATATATATGTTATTTACTGCTGCTCTTTAATACGTTTTTATTCTTATCGCTTACTATATTTTAAAGGTATTTTTATAAAACTGCATAGTTGTTTTTGGGTTTGTAAGTAAGCATTTCACTGTAAGGTCTACACCTGTTGTTTTCGGCGGTCTATACAACTGATTCTGGATCGTAGGGAGCAGGAGGCCATAAAGGCAGGAAGTCGTCGTAAAAATAAAACAGGACCTTCGCCTTCGACACCAGCAGAGTCAAAGGTGGAGCCGGGGGAATTACCAGAACGGGAGGCCGAGGTAAGTGGGATTAAACATGAACTTCTACCAACCTCCTTTGACGTCCTTCTGGAAGATAACAAGAGCAACAAGGACTGGGGGTTTGGGGAGGGGGAGTCCAGTATGGACCAGATGTAACTGGTTTTGAGGGAGGAGTTGTGGCAATATGACAGGGGGCTAGTGTCAGTCTGTTATGTCTGGAGTATTTCTCCTGTCTCATCCGGTGTCTTGTGTGAATTTAAGTATGCTCCCTCTAATTCTCTCCCTCTCCCTCTCGGAGGACCTGAGCCCTAGGACCATGCCTCAGGACTACCTGGCATGATGACTTCGGTTTGAACTGTTCTGCCTGCGGCTATGGAACCCTGACCTGTTCATCGGGCAAGCTACCTTGTCCCAGACCTGCTGTTTTCGACTCTCTCTCTACCGCACCTGCTGTCTCTAACTCTGAATTATCGGCTATGAAAAGCCAACTGACATTTACTCCTGAGGTGCTGACCGGTTGCACCCTCTAAAACCACTGTGATTATTATTATCTGACCCTGCTGGTCATCTATGAACATTTAAACATCTTGGCCATGTTCTATTATAATCTCAACCCGATACAGCCAGAAGAGGACTGGCCACCCCTCATAGCCTGGTTCCTCTCTATGTTTCTTCCTAGGTTCCTGCCTTTCTAGGGAGTTTTTCCTAGCCACCGTGCTTCTACATCTGCATTGCTTGCTGTTTGGGGTTTTAGGCTGGGTTTCTGTATAACACTTTGTGACATCGGCTGATGTAAAAAGGGCTTTATAAATACATTTGAATCATTGATTCATTGACAGTATATAAGTAATTGTTTAAACAACTTCTTGTCAATAGGGGGGCGCTGTTTTCACTTTGGAAAAAATCGTGCCCAAATGAAACGGCCTCGTACTCTTTTCTAGATCATACAATATGCATATTAGAACGTCCTCTAGGAGAGACATGGGCTGGTCCTCTAGGAAGGACATGAGGTGGTCCTCTAGGAGAGACATGGGTCTCTAGAAGAGACATGGGTCCTCTAGAGATACAGGGTCCTCTAGGAGAAGCATGGGTCCTTAGAGATACATGGGTCCTCTAGGAGAGACATGGTCCTCTAGAAGAGACATGGGTCCTCTAGGAGAGACATGGGTCCTCTAGGAGAGACATGGGTTCCTCTAGAGAGACATGGTCCTCTAGGAGAGACATGGGTCCTCTAGAGAGACATGGGTCCTCTAGAAGAGACAATGGGTCCTCTAGAAGAGACATGGGTCCTCTAGAGAGACATGGGTCCTCTAAGAGAGACATGTCCTCTAGAGAGACATGGGTCCTCTAGGAGAGACATGTCCTCTAGGAGAGACATGGGTCCTCTAGGAGAGACATGGGTCCTCTAGAAGAACATGGGTCTCTAGGAGAGACATGGTCCTCTAGGAGAGACATGGGTCCTCTAGGAGAGACATGGGTCCTCTAGGAGAGACATGGGTCCTCTAGAAGAGACATGGTCCTCTACGGAGAGACATGGGGTCCTCTAGAGAGCATGGCCTCTAGGAGAGACATGCCTAGAAGACTGGTCCTCTAGGAGAGACATGGTCCTCTAGGAGAGAACATGGGTCCTCTTAGGAGAGACATGGGCCTCTAGGAGAACATGGGTCCTCTAGGAGAGACTGGTCCTCTAGGAGAGACATGGGTCCTCTAGGAGGAACATGGGTCCTCTAGGAGAGACATGGGTCCTCTAGGAGAGACATGGGTCATAGAAGAGACATGGCGTCCTCTAGGAGAGACATGGGTCCTCTAGGCTGAGAGACAGGGTCCTCTAGGAGAGACATGGGTTCCCTCTAGAAAGAATGGGTCCTCTAGGAAGACATGGCGTCCCTCAGGAGACAATGGACGGTCCTCTAAAGAGGACATGGGTCCTCTAGAAGACATGGGTCCTCTAGGAGAGACATGGGTCCTCTAGAAGAGACAGGGTCCTCTAGAGAGACATGGTCCTCTAGAAGAGACATGGGTCCTCTAGGAGAGGACATGGGTCCTCTAGGAGAGACTGGGTCCTCTAGGAGAGACATGGGTCCTCTTAGAGAGACATGGGGTCCTCTAGGAGAGACAGGGTCCTCTAGGAGAGACATGGGTCCTCTAGAGAGACATGGGTCCTCTAGGAGAGACAGGGTCCTCTAGGAGAGACATGGGTCCTCTAGAAGACATGGTCCTCTAGAGAGACATGGGTCCTCTAGAGAGACAGGGTCCTCTAGAAGAGACATGGTCCTCTAGAGAGACATGGAGTCCGTCTAGGAGAGACATGGGTCCTCTACAGAAGAGACATGGGTTCTCTAGGAGAGACATGGGTCTCTAGAAGAGACAGTGTCCTCTAGGAGAACATGGCCTCCTCTAGGAGGACATGGGTCCTCTAGGAGACATGGTCCTCTAGGAGAGAACATGGGTCCTCTAGAAGAGACATGGGTCCTCTAGAGACTTACTGTAAAGAGCGCTTGTGCCTGA